>NC_035447.2:168699405-168999405 GCF_002127325.2 Helianthus annuus | reverse complement strand
TAAGTTCAATAATTCAAGTAGGAGGTAGAAGATTAAGATCTTCGTTTAGGCACCTCGAGTTATTCATGGATGTCATGTATGGGGTAGGAAGAACATGCTTCCATTTAGGGACCCCTTGAACGTTCACCACTTCACTTGATGTAAAGACAACCAAGGAGGGTCAAGAACTAGGATTAATACAAGTAAATAATCTAAACTAAAAGAAATCATCAAATCATGTGAGGATTTTATGTTGGAACAACCCAAGTTGTTCCACAATCACTCATTCATCAAAGTCTAAGCTTGACATGACTTGTGGGTTAAATACCCTAACAAAACAGAAAGTTTATGAGGTTTAGTCCTCTGATTTAAGTGTCTCAACCATGTTTTTAAGCTTAACCAACCATAAGAGAGGTTGTAAGCATTAGGACATTGGTGTGAGATGTGTTAGACACAAGTTGGATGAGAAATAACAAGTTGTTGATTAATAATAAACAAAATAGAAAGTTTCAGTCCATTTTAGGGCAAATCCAAGCATGATTCTTCCAAGGAAAAACCAAGGATTCAAACCCAAGGACATAACAAAGCAATAGGAAGAAGAACCAAGTGATTTGGTTGAGAAATGAGTAAGTTACACTCACTTTTGTAAGTCTTCACGAATCTGTCCAAAACTCAGATTCTCAGCTGATTAGAGAGTAGTTTAGTGAAGATTTAGGAGTTGTGAAAGTGTCAAATGGGTTGGAGAAGGTGGGTATTTATAATGGAAGAGTTAGAAGGTGATTGGAGGTGATTAGAGGTGGATTAAAGGTGATTGGGTGGGTTAGATTAATGGGATTTCGTGCACAACAGCTCAAGAAAACACAATCTGCCGAAACAAGGGCCTCGCGTGACGCGAGGGTCCTAGGCGTCACGCGGCGGGTATGGGTCTCCCAACTTTCGTTTTGTTACACTTTAGTCCCTGAAGTTTGTATTTGGTTCCTTTAGGTGCAAACTTGAGAGTTTAGGGACTTGTTTTGATATAAAAGCATAGTATAAGGTGTAGTTAAGCATGGTGATCATAACCAAAGTATATTTAAGCGTATAAATGTCATAACCAAGTATCATTCTCGTTCAAAACACGTTCAAGGCATAAGTTTAGTTTAATTTCTAGTTTAGCACATAGTTTCCAAGAATAACGATTAGACATTGATCGATTCACGAAGTCGAACATACGAGCATACATAGAGTGTGTATAACATAAATGTAACAAAATACAAGCTTCATTAATGATCCAAGTCTCGGTTTGATAATGATTACAAAGAAAGGAACGATTACAAGAACACAAAGTTTCCAAAAATAGAAATACGAACAAAACTTTCTATAAATGGAAAGTACAAAAGAGCAGGGCGTTACATTTTTAGCGGAGGTAAAATCGTAATTTTTAGCTAGGGTAAAACCATATTTCTATTTTGAACTGGGGAAAAACGTAATTTTGAATTGAGGGTGAGAGCGTAATTTTGAACCGAAGGGAAAATCGTAATTTTTTTACATGCTACAATTCATTCATTATAGAAAAGACAAAAAATAAAGCAAAATAAGTTGTTGTGTATATAAAACCTTATTCAAACGAAATACAGTTTACTTACTGTGTGTATGAAAAGTAATATAAACGGTGCAATTACTTGCATTGCTATGTTGCTACGGGATTTGATGAGCTCGGTACGAACCGGTACGGAAAATACCGTTACCGAAATCCCCAAAAGTGGGTACCGGTACCGAATATACCTGGTACGGTACGGATCGGTACCGGTACTGGTACGAGTGTACGACACCGGCATGTGAGGGTAAAAACAGATGAATACCGGTGTCGAACCGGTACCGAAAATACACCCGGTTTGGTAAATTCGATACCGATACAAGTACCCGATACCAGCTCATTCATTAGTGATGTTACTATCCATTAAATTCAATTTTTATTACTATATTAGTTCAGTGGCGGATCGAGGAATTTTTTCCAAGGGGTTCACTTTTTTAAGTGTTCCAAAATCATATGTCCGAACATAAAAAAATACCGGTCGGTTCGACGGTTCGGGTCGGGTAAGATTCATCACATAATAAAAATACGATACAATAATGAAAAAAAAACATCGTCATGGTAAATTTAAAAAACACGTAACATAAATAAGATGGTCTTTACGGATTAAAAAAAACATACCTACAATTGTTCCCTTCAAGGTTTCATCTTTTGAAAAAGTTGCATTACATTGATCGAAACTTGTTGTAAGAACTCTATTTCAATATATAGCAAATGCATCAAATTAAATTTCATTATAAACTTACATCAAATTAAACTTCATTACAAACTACATCAAACTTGATGTTTTAATTAATCAATCACAATAACAATAGTTATATAAGGTACAACAGATTAAGTGGTTAAGCCGTAGATCTAATTTGTTTTTTGAATTAAGAAAACTGCACAAAATCATGGAAAACGGAGTAGAGCATACTCGAACTCATGACCTCAAGTTAACAAGCGCGCAAACTTACCAGTGGACTAGCTAAATCATTTGTGTATAAGGTTCCCCTACAAAATATTAAGGGGTTCCTTCAGAATTTTGTTTGTTACTTAACACTATAAATTACGAATCGAACGGGTTCCTGGGAACCCCCTAACTGAGAGTAGATCCGCCCCTGTATTAGTTTACTGTTCATTTAGTTCTCTTTTTAATATATAGGACAACTAGATTATACCCCGTGTATTATACGGGTTAAGTAAATAAAAAATCAAATAGTTAATAACGATCATTTAACAATTATAAAACGATATTTTTAAGACGCTTTTCTGATATCCAAACAAAATTTCATGTATGATCAAATCTTGTGATGTTTGTCAAGTTTATAAATATGTAACCATTTGAACCATCGATTAGAAGACAGACTGTATCATCGACTTTCTCACGAGTTTTAGCAGTCATGTGAACATACATTTAATAACCCAAGTTTTATTTAAATAATAGTGGTCTTAATTTATTAGTTCTAAAAAAAATATTGAAATGCCCAGATTAGGCATATAACAATTATCCAATTACATAAACTTATATAAAAAAATAATGTTTCAATTTAAATTAATTAGATAAGTATAAATTATCGATAATTATTAAATTATATAAACTTTAAAATTTAAATATCTGGACGTGAGTTGAATCTTAAAAGAATGGTTGTTTTTGGATAAATTTATTAGTATGATAAATGTAATTTTATTCATCTTGCATTTTAAACATATATTAAATTTAAGAGTAAAATGCACGGATAGTCCCTAGACTTTTGTAAAATAACACCTATAGTCCTCAACTTTTGTAAAATGCACGAAGAAGGCGTGTATCGATGAGGGAGTTGCACGTGGTGAGGGTGAGGGTGGGGTGGTGCCACTTGAGTTAACTTTATCTTTTAATATTTTAATATTTTTTTAATAAAGTAAGGGCATTAAGGTCATTTCACACTCACTTAACTGAGAAAACTAACCCATATCCACTCTAGGGACTATCCAAGTAACAAACTGTCAAACCACAGGGAGCATCGGTGTGATTTCCAAAAGTTGGAAACTATAGGTGTTATTTTACAAAATCACAGGGACTATCCGTGCATTTTACTCTAAATTTAATAATTTAAATTAAATAAAAATTATCTACAATTAAGGAATTAAAATATAATTTTTAACCTAGTAATTAATATAAATAAATAATAAGATATTTTATGGAACTTTATCCGTAATTTTTTAAATGTTTAAATTTGGGTGAAAAAAAATGTGTGAGAGTAATTGTGGTAATGACATGTGTTCCAAATAGGTTTCTTTTATTATAGTAGTTAGATTAGATTAGGTTAGATTAGATTAGATTAAGTAAAGTATTGGAAAATTGCCTATCATCAACGATTCCATATCGTCAGTATTTACCAAGTATTATCACCGAATAACATAAAATCCAGAAGATAAATTTTATAGATATCCATTGCTAGTTCGTTGGTAATCACAAACTACTACTGGTGGTTGGTTTCGACTTGTAGGCAGTCAGTTGCTACCGAAGGGTTGACTTGGTGTCTTGGATTGCCATGGACTTTCTTCCTCTTGATGACTGTTTCAACGATGGTTGTCCGACATAACTTAAGGATAAGATTTTAGAAATATATATTATAATACCACCGAAACCGCATTTTTTTTTGTTGAGAAACTATACCTATAAACAATTATATTTGTTATTAGCCTACTAATTTAATATACTTAGTTGGCATGTTACACGAAAAGGGGAAGAATGACCACGTTATATGTATGATGTATAAGGTACAATGCATGGAACGTACGTATGTAAATGTTGAAACATACGTTTCATGCCCATGTGACCCATATGAGTATCAAAACCATATGCGTATCAAAACCATGTTCATTGTTTCATTTCTTTTGTAGAACATAAAAGAACTTGTGACGTGTGGTGCTTGTTACTCATCAAACCAAACCCCAAAAAGAAGGTAAGTGTCCTATTACTTGGTTTGGTCATGTTATATTATATATTTTACGAATAACAATGTGTAGTATATATGTCAAAGATCAATTTTCATCCCACTGTGGTAAAACTCTAACCCACCTAGAGCAAATTGCACACCTTCGTATTAGAAGGTCATGGGGTTACCTCTTCTCAAACCAATTGATCTAGGAGTTATTGGCATTTGCTACTCAACTACTTAAGTTTTATTACTTAACTAACTTACTTTACTTGATTTTAGGTGTTGTTAGTTGTAACGTTAACTGAATTTGATTAACTTGTTAGAATTTACAATGTTAATATGCTTGTTATGTTTTGAGTTTGAATTTTAATTGAATTTGATAATTTGTTAGAAATTTAGAATGCTCTTTGATTAATTTTTATAACATATAATATAATGTTAGTTTGATTCTTGTGTTTTTTGTTGGTTATTAATTATTTCTACTTTGATTGTTACGAAAATTTGATTTTTCTATTTTCGGAAATATAGAAAGATAAAAAAAAGGGCTTGATGTATGTTTGGAGGAAGCCAACTATTTTTTCTAAAGAACATACCATTAAAAAGGTCAACATGAACGACAATTACATTAACCTATTTTAAAGAACATACCATTAAAAAATGTCAACATGAACGACAATTACATTAACAACGACAATTACATTAACCTAATAATGCCAAGACAAATCATTAATATCTTATATCGACTCTATTATGAGTTTGATTGTTTCACTACCGTGCTAGAACACAAATCCAAAAGTTTGGGAACCGTTATAACAAGGTAACATCCGAGTCAGTGGCGAAGTATAGAAGGGGAAGGGCGCCCGACCCCCCGAACTTTTCGCTCAGTAGTGTTATATATATAGCTTCGTATAGAAATTTTTTGGTATATACGTTTTCGACCCCCTGGTTCTATAAATTTTTTTTGGTATATACGTTTTCGACCCCCCGGTCATTCGGGTCAAGCTTCGCCACTGATCCGAGTTACTTTTGTGTATGGGTAGTTTGAGTTTATGTGATGATTTTGTAAATTAATATATTAAAGATATTAAGGATGGCGGACATGTATCAATATGATTTTGATGATGGTGATAATAATAGAATTAAATATGAGCTCCCCATATACATTGATAACTTGAAAGTTGATAAGAGATTTTTCAAGTTTAATGTTCTATTTACTTATGTAAGATTAATGGTGGAAACAAAGAAGCATCTTCCATATACATTAGTGTAAAATTTATCATTAGTTTTACTTTATTCATTATAATAACAAGTGTTGAGAGATGTTTTTCCGTAATGAAGTATGTGAAGTCTGATCTACACAATTCACCTAGTGATGAATATTTGAATGATGTTTGTAATAGTTATACCAAAAAAAGTTGCTTAGGAATGTTTGTCTTGACGATTCGCTTTTAAAAGACGAAAATCTATAGAGAATAATTGTAATACAATTGTACTTTTGGTATGTCTTTTCTAAAGACGTATTTTTTTTTTTTTTTGGATTTGGTATTATATTTTTATTACATGACCCGACCCGAACCAAATTGTCTAAAATGTGGGATCAAAACCTAAACACAAAATATGAGTGACACGTTTTAAAAAGTTCTTGGGTTCACCACTAACATATCGGTGTGAGAGAAACAATCATAATGTGGAATCCCTCCTAAATAAATACTAGTCTTGTTATGAATCAAGAATACACAGGTACGAGCCTCTGTAGAACCTGTTCAAGTACCATAGGGCATAGACATGACGAAGGGATGAAGGTTCGATCTCTACGATAAGATATTAGGCGCATTTAACATGTGTAGTCTGTGGCCGTTCAAAAAAAAATAAAAAATGAAGAAGTAGAAGATAAATACATGTAATTAAACAATCAAAAATCAACCCTTCAAAATAGGCTAAATACTATCGACCAAAATGACACACAAATTGGCCACTTGCATAAGAAGATACAAACATGGCCACATGACTCACGGACCAGGGCCACCCAGTCTAACCGTCTGGTTGTCAAAATTCAAAAATAAAGGTTAAGAAACGAGAGGAGGGTTGGGACCAAAGGTCTAAACCGGTCCTACAGCAGGAGCATGAGACAACAGTATTTCCTTGATAGCTGCATGAATCCTACCAAATATATTATTGAATTAAATAACATTTTAATAGTTCCAAACAAAATATTTTTCAAATAGATGCATTATGCATAGTAAATGATTTTCCCCACAAATAATACATGTGCACCAGTTGATACTAATTAATATAACCCAGTCAAAATAAATAATATAACCTGAAAAATCAGTGGAATTATATTTAAACAAACAACAAGTTTTAATGTTATTTAAAATAATTTCAATATTATTTTCAGTAAAGTTGTTATAAAAAATAAAATAGCATGTTTTTGTTTTAACTTAAATAAATTTGATCAAATTTTAATCTTAGCAAATTACATGAAAAACATATACCTCATCGAGATTTTAATGGTCATAACAAAGTTGTACATCCCTCTATTGTCAAGGCTTATCCAGGCGCATGTTTAGGCCCACTTTTCTGGTTCAACCCAGTCTTCTTGCTTCGCTTCAAAAGCTCCATCAGACGCATTTTTAGACTAAGTTCCAACGAAATTCCGGTCAAAACCGTTTGAATAGGTTTAAACAAGTTTGAAACAATTATAAGAACCCAAAATAAGCGTGTAAACAACTTAAAACTAGCCCTAAAGTATTGGATCAAAATGTAAATGTCATGATCTTAACAAAAATTACAATAAAATGATTGTCACTTAGCGGACATTTCCATTTAAAGTATGTAATCATTTTTGGTTAGCTTGGAGTTTGAAATGCAATTAAAGATCTTGAATTTAATTGGATCAACTTGCGATAATTGTGTATGGTTCTGGAAATCTTATCAAAGTAACATTTGATTGACAAAGATGAAATATGAAAAGAAGTTCTCATTGACTTCAACTAAGATAACATAGACGAACATCATAAGATGACCATAACTAATAAATTGCAAGAGTTGCACTAGTCAGATTATAGACATGATTTCATGAATGCTTTGGTAAGTATAAAGGAAACAATTATAATCAAGGAGTGTGATAATAGATGGATGAGTGTTTCGAATGTCAAGAAAAGGTTCTTGAACTTAGTGTTAGATATTTTAGTGTAATCGGGGATTGACTTGGTGATCAAAGCGAATAATAATACACATCAAGCAAGTTAGGAGGTGTGGGAGTGCACGCTTGTTTGAGTTATTATTATTCGAAGTGTACGGGCGGAGCCCGTACTCTACGGGGGTTCCAAGGGGGCATCGCCCCCTTGGCGGGGGTCCGGGGGCAACGCCGCTGGGAGCAGGCTCCAAGGGGCAGAGCCCCTGGCTGGGGTCGAGCTATTGGGCAGTTACACCCCAAACTCTCAATTTTGCCACATTTTCGAAATGTTTGAAAATGGCAGTTTTGTCCAAAAAATTGGATTAACTGCCATTGGGCAGTTACACCCCAAACTCTCAATTTTTGTAGATATTTTTTTGGTCACAATTCTGGTTCATCAATTCACAAAAATAACATACACTAGTTCAATTTCTCGAAATCAGAGTTGTATCCGATTGAATTATTCGGGTGAACCACCGAAATAATTTGATCTGAGAGTGATTACACGCCTCTCTGATCGTCCGGTTTCTCAAATTTCCCCAACACTTTGGAGTCACTTCAAGGTTTTATGGTAAAATTAAGTGATACGGAAGCGTCTCGGTAAATCCTAGGCTCAACCCTAGCAACGTCAACGCTTGGCCAACCAAGCCGTTGTCGTCGGATAACCTTCTTCTCGGCCAACCGAGTAAGAAACAAGAAACGATAATTCGTCGTTTAAAGAACTTGTAAATTCATAACCATCCAACTAAAGAGTCTTTACAACTTTAAATAGGAAAAGAAAGAGATAAAAAAGGAAAAGATCAACACAAAATAAGGAAACGAATTGTAAACAAATACGAATGCAATGAAATCTCTTTTAATGGTTGGATTGGATTAATTCCTTGGCCCGCAAGTTAGCCACTTCCACTTGCATCCTCGTCAATTTCCCGAGCCGGTGCGCCAACTGGGCCTAGTTCATCATTATCCGGAACGGTATCATCCTCCCCCTCTAAAAAATGACTCATCACCGAGTCATCATACAAGTCGCCACTTTCCACGTACGGGGACAAATCCGCGACGTTAAATGTTGCGGAAACGCCATAGTGCCCAGGGAGATCAACCTTGTAAGCATTGTCATTTATGCGTTGTAAAATGCGAAACGGTCCATCAGCGCGGTCACGTAACTTTCCGAAACGCCCCGCCGAAAAACGCTCCTTACGTAAGAATATCCAAACAAGATCACCCACATTAAAAACCACTTTCTTCCGATGTTTATTCACGCGAGTTTGGTGCTGAAGATTGTGTTTAGTGATCTACTCCCTTACCTGTGTATGAATAAGTTTAATCTGCTCCGCTTGTGCATTGCCCTCAGCGCTAAAATTGTCAATTCCCGGCAAAGGCGCCAAATCGAGGGGAGTAAAGGGGTTCCGACCATAAACAACCAAGAAAGGACTTTTACCCGTTGAACTATGGGTGGAGCGGTTATATGCGAATTCGGCGTGTGGGAGAGCAAGATCCCACTGCTTTTTATTCTCACCAACCAAACAACGAAGAAGGTTGCCAAGAGTGCGATTGGTGACCTCAGTTTGCCCATCCGTTTGTGGGTGGTGAGACGAACTGGATTGTAACTTAGCGCCCATGCATTTCCACAAAGTGCGCCAAAAGTGGCTCACGAATTTCACATCCCGATCGGACGTGATCGTCTTGGGAATACCATGCAACCTCACAACTTCTGAAAAATATAAACGAGAAACCTGCGACGCATCATAGGTTTTCGTACATGGTAGAAAATGAGCCATCTTGGAAAATCTGTCAACGACAACCATGATCGAGTCTTTTTTTCTCTGTGTACTGGGTAATCCAAGTACAAAATCTAGGGAAACATCCTCCCACGGTGCCGATGGAACCGGTAAAGGCGTGTACAAGCCTTGATTTGTATGATTTGCTTTGCCAACGTGACAAACACGACATCTCTCCAAAACTTTCACGACATCACGAACCAACTTAAGCCAAAAAAATCGCTCGGAGACAAGCGAAGCGGTCTTGTGTAACACCCCGAAAACGAGTTTGGTAATCAAACTTCGTTAATACTAAAAAACGGGTAAAGTACCGTCAGTGGTAAAATTTAACCGGTAAATATTAGGATTTTAAATAATTAATCCTAATATTAAACAAAAAGTCAATAAAAACTTTTAGGAAATAAAAGCTTAGAAGGCCCGAGTTAACGGGACCTAAATTAAACTAAGTCATAAATATTCCCGAACCCGCTAAGCTAACTAGGAATGCTTGACCCGGTTAATAAAAGGGAATATGGATTGTAAATAAGTAGGTTATAATCAACTTAATAACTAACGAAACATGAAGGACCAAAGTTGGATAATTGGAAATAAGGTTTTATTTACTAAAAACAAAAATAAAAACACACCACACCTAGTGTGTGCGTGTGTGAGGTCGACCAGGAGAAAGCTCAGGGAGCTCAAACCCTAACTTCCACAACTTGATCAAATTGAAGCCCAAATCAAGAGCCAAATCACTGCATGAATACAAATTCGTGATCACCTAATCATGGGGATTACAAGGTATGTTGAAATATATGATTTGGTGATACCTTGAGATTGTGATGAACAATCATAATCGAAATTCTGGAATGAATCTTGAATCTATGAGTGTTATTGTGATTATATCTTGGTGTAGAAACAAACCCTAGTAGAAAATTGGATGAATTGTTGTCAAAACTAGGGAATTGGTAATTACCCTATATTGTGATAAGTGGGTTTTATGTTAATATGATGAACACTCATGTTAGAATGTAAGATTGATGAATATTGAGATGATGATATAAGTTCTTGGTGTAGTTCATGAACACTAGACATGAAAGTTTGAATTTTGATGTTAATCTTGGTAAAAAATAACTAGTTGTGAACTAGTTAGCAAATGTGTAGAAGTATGCCTATTAGGTGTTTGATAAAATGCCTAAATGAGAAGTAAAGTGTTGAAATTCAATTAAAACGTGTAATTGGCAAGTTTGACTAATTACATGAGACATGGGATAAAACGGGTTCCAATCATAATGTTGATTTGCCTTGATCGTGCATATTATATGATTAAAGGTAGTTGACTTTAGAAAGTCAAACTAACTAGTGATGAAGTCGAATAATAGTTTCGACAAAGAAAATAAGCAAGGTGGAATAGTCATGATTGTTAATGACTAATCTAACCACCTTGTAAATGTTGAAAATAGTTTGACGCTCAACGAGCTAGGTGAAAGGCTTGGGAAAGGAAGCGGGTCAAACGAATCAAGAATGAAGGAAAAAGCATAACTCGGATGCAAGGTAAGTATAGCTTACACTAGTCTTAGATTGTGTAATATTCCCTTAGCGTATAAATAACGAATGGAATAACTAAACAATTAAAATACGACGTTCCGTCGTGTAGGCGTACGGAACTAGATAATCAAAGATGAAAGAAACCATAATAATGGTTAAAAAGGAAGTAAATTGATAATTCGATCGTATTATGACGAAAGTGGTAATAAAAAGGTTTATAAGTAAAAATGACCGTACCGTGTTAAACGGAGCGAGTCATGTACTTGAGATGATAATAAATATCATCTCAAAAAGACAAACGGTCAATTCGGCCAAACGGGTCAAAAGGTGTAGACATCACCTTTTGACAATATCGACTAATGACCTTTTGTCGAGTTATATGCTTACAGGAATAGAAATCCAATGGATACTCGCATCGCTCTTATTTAGCGAATATAAAGCAAGGTAATAAAATCGGGTCTATTAGTTGATCCGAGCCAGGTACGCTTATTTATGATGTATGTAAAAGTGCTAATTTGGTCGAATGATTGGTGATAGCCCTTCAATGTAAGAAAAGGACCAAAATCGACCAAAACGCCCTTGTAGGCTAAATTGAACAAACAACTCTTAGAGGTTGTTTGAAAAGGAGTCTTATGATTAAACAAAGGTTTAGCACGAGTACGTATAGTGAAAGATGAAATTTTTGGGCCAAAAGACTCCACATGAGTCTTTGCCGTAAAATAATACTTCAAGAGGTATAAATTCGGAACACTTAGATATCTACTTTTAATCCGACACACATTTAGTTGTGAGGAAGAGTACTAGTTAAGAGATATAGATTACAACGCTAGATTAGATTGAAAACGATATTGAGCTTAAAAGTGCTTAAGATATCCTTAACGGGTCAAAATAAGCCTACTAGTGAAAACGGGTTTAATTTGTGTAATAAACCTATGATTAGAACCTAATATGGTATATCACAATTATTTGAGGAGGTGTATGAAATATAGAAATCAAATAAATACGTTTGTTTGATAAAATGCATAACCGGGTTAAAAGTCGGAATAAAGGGTAATAAGCCGAGGATTAAAAGTCTGAAATTTTATTAAGTTGGATGTTGGGTTTTAACTCCATAAGATGGAGGATTTAATTACGGATGCGTAGGAAAAAGAATCGCGTAAAACGGATCAATAACGAAGATGTTATGGCCGTTTCCGTGAAATCGAGTTGAGTCGGAAATGTACAGCAACAGCTGGAGAAACCTGCTGTGAAAAAGGTGGGATGCAGGTGCCACCGTAAATTACGGTTCCACCGTAATTTACGGTGGACCTGAAATGGTTTATGGTGAAACACTCCTGATTTACGGTGGAAACAAATCAAAACAAGGATTACCGTAAATTACGGTGTCCACCGTAATTTACGGTGAACCTTGTGCAAAAATGTGTTTTTGATCAGTTTTGTTTTCCGGACTCGTTTTGATGCGTTTTAAATACCGTATGACTAAAACATTTCATGTTTATGAAATGTAGGTACTCTATGGAATGCCGGAAGACGATCAAGCTCAATGAAGAACCGAACACGATAAAGATACACGCTTCCGCACTTTGCATCGTCATTAATTTTTAAACGATGAATCTGATCACGTTATGTCAAATGACTTATGATTTGTAAAAGTTTTAATTTACTCGGAATTTCCTAATGATACTTAACACTAAATACATGTCGGTATTCGTAATTTATACGAAAACCTTTAAAATAATAACTAGAGTGTTACAAGTTGGTATCAGAGCCTTGGTTTAAGAGATTCAAGTATGGTGGGGAAAACCGTGCTTGGACTTAAACCTTATGCTCTTAACAAAGATTGGTGTTCGGTTCGAGGCTTGATCGCAAATCCGGTAAGTACAAGTACGTGAATAGTTAGTATGCTAAAGTGTTGTAAACAACACATAGGGCTATCGTGTGATACGCGTTACCCCAATTAAAATGACTGAAATAGTTGACGAAAATACGTGCGTTGACGCGTGTAGTAGAAAAAGCCTTGTATTATAATACGGGCGATTATTGAGGTTGACGTTACTAACTTTTGTGAATGTTTTAATTGAAGGACACTCGCGTTTGAAGACGACGAGAGTCAAACGAATTGTGGATATGATGATGGAACGGTCCGAAGTATGACAAGAGGAGCATACTCACCGAGGACTAAATCGTGTAATGACCGCGAAAAAGGTTAATGGCAAAGAACGCCCGTCGGGGAAAACATTACCAGGTGCACATTTTAAATAATAGCATAAATAGTAATATGCAACAATAAGTAGGAACTTGAAAGTTGCATATGTAAATTAAAAAAAAAAAAAAAAAAACTTGGAAAGACCTGAATAGAAAACCTATCCGGGATATTGTTTCCAAGAAAAACAGATAGAGGTATTACTTACATAGGGCGTGATGTGAAAACTGTAAAAAGGTCATGCGTGTCATGTGTTAATCGCTTACTCTGGCCAAGTAAGTAGCGGCATATGATACCATGAACTTCTTATGGCGGACACGTTTACATCCGATGTAGTAAGGGCAGGGTGAATGGGACTAATTAAAAAGTACCCAAATGAATCAGATAAGCAAAATATTTGATAATAATGTAAACGCACAACCAAGTGACGGGAGCGTATTACATTAGGATAATGAGCCCGAGTGAAGGGACAAACAAGCATGTAAAATGATTTAGACAAGTATTGGGAGGGAGTGTACTTACACTCGAACCCAGAAAACATCAAGTATTGGGAGGGAGTGTACTTACACTCGAACCCAGAAAACATCAAGTATTGGGAGGAAGTGTACTTACACTCGAACCCAGAAAACATCAAGTATTGGGAGGGAGTGTACTTACACTCGAACCCAGAAAACATCAAGTATTGGGAGGGAGTGTACTTACACTCGAACCCATAAAACATCAAGTATTGGGAGGGAGTGTACTTACACTCGAACCCATAGAACATCAAGCATGTAAAACGATTTAGACAAATATTGGGAGGGAGTGATACTTGCACTCGAACCCGGAAAAATGCAAATATGTCCCTTAACGGGTCATTTTGTAAAACGTCGAACTTAAAGACAAAGTCAGAATATAAAAATGAAGCGAGGTTTTAATGCATACCGAGAGGGTTGCAATGATAACGACTGCGGTAAAACACCCTGTCGATGGGTAGGAATTAAACACACGCGTAAACCGAGGAACGGGAACTCGGATGGAAAGTCAAAAAGACTCAGGTTTTAGGGTCATAACTAAAAAAAAATGATGACAAGATAATGTAAATAGAGTTGTGAATAATTATGTTCAACTATTTTAAAGTTGAACGGGTCGAATATAATATCATGCCGGACGGCATGAGTAAACACAAGCGGGACAATAGTAACATTAAAAGGAAAAGAACAATGAGCCCGACGATGGGACATAATCAAATACAAATGTATGTAAACTGGATAATGGTGAGTATAAGATAAACCGACGCATAAATGACGTGAGAAGTCATAAAGTCGGAAAATGTGTCCGAAAAGAAACGAATGTAGCCTTAGACTACGGTCAAGGACAAGGATAATGTCTAGACGAAAATAAATGATGTTAAACAAAAACATGGTGCCTTGACACCAAACATGAAATTTTAAGAATGTCATGAACAAGGAACGATCTACGGGATCAATATAACCTTGGGGGTTATAAACAATGGAAAGATCTATGAGGATAAAACGACCCGCGGGTCATGATTAGAAAGAAAGAAATCACAAGGACTTCTCCCTAAAAAGATGAAAGTCTAATCAAAATAGCCCATAAGGCTAAGTGATAGAACCTACGGGTTAATTAGACGAAGCGAGAGGATCAGTTTAAAATCCTCGCATAGAATAAAGACTGTAAAAGAATAAATATTGGACTGTTAATATCCCGGTATGGATAATTGACAAAGGATAAAGAGAAGACTCTAAACTAAAACTTTGGTTTTGGTAAGAAATAACATTTTTACAAATATGAATTCTGATAGACGTATAAATAGTAAACATGAAAGATATAAGTCTTGATACTGACGGGTGCAAGACGATATATTCGAAAAGTGACATTTTCGGAAATAAAAGTTGATATAAAATTTGGCATGACGTGACGTGATCACGGACAAGAAGTATAATGTGAAGCAGAATCACATTAGAACCGAGTGATGAATATTGCTAAGTTAATTAAGCTGGTAGAAATAACGAGATTACGTTATTTCAAGTTGCACTATGTCGTATGAGATACGTAGACAATTAGTAAACAAAAAAAAAAAAAAAAGAGAGATGTTACCATACTTTTCTGGTAATACTAACAATTGGTTAAAAGTATAAGAGATGTTCAAAAGATTTCTCGGATCAAATACATTGAGTTGGAACTCAATGAATTAAGTGAGAACAGGTTTCGAGGACGAAACCTCTTTAAGGGGGGTAGACTTGTAACACCCCGAAAACGAGTTTGGTAATCAAACTTCGTTAATACTAAAAAACGGGTAAAGTACCGTCAGTGGTAAAATTTAACCGGTAAATATTAGGATTTTAAATAATTAATCCTAATATTAAACAAAAAGTCAATAAAAACTTTTAGGAAATAAAAGCTTAGAAGGCCCGAGTTAACGGGACCTAAATTAAACTAAGTCATAAATATTCCCGAACCCGCTAAGCTAACTAGGAATGCTTGACCCGGTTAATAAAAGGGAATATGGATTGTAAATAAGTAGGTTATAATCAACTTAATAACTAACGAAACATGAAGGATCAAAGTTGGATAATTGGAAATAAGGTTTTATTTACTAAAAACAAAAATAAAAACACACCACACCTAGTGTGTGCGTGTGTGAGGTCGACCAGGAGAAAGCTCAGGGAGCTCAAACCCTAACTTCCACAACTTGATCAAATTGAAGCCCAAATCAAGAGCCAAATCACTGCATGAATACAAATTCGTGATCACCTAATCATGGGGATTACAAGGTATGTTGAAATATATGATTTGGTGATACCTTGAGATTATGATGAACAATCATAATCGAAATTCTGGAATGAATCTTGAATCTATGAGTGTTATTGTGATTATATCTTGGTGTAGAAACAAACCCTAGTAGAAAATTGGATGAATTGTTGTCAAAACTAGGGAATTGGTAATTACCCTATATTGTGATAAGTGGGTTTTATGTTAATATGATGAACACTCATGTTAGAATGTAAGATTGATGAATATTGAGATGATGATATAAGTTCTTGGTGTAGTTCATGAACACTAGACATGAAAGTTTGAATTTTGATGTTAATCTTGGTAAAAAATAACTAGTTGTGAACTAGTTAGCAAATGTGTAGAAGTATGCCTATTAGGTGTTTGATAAAATGCCTAAATGAGAAGTAAAGTGTTGAAATTCAATTAAAACGTGTAATTGGCAAGTTTGACTAATTACATGAGACATGGGATAAAACGGGTTCCAATCATAATGTTGATTTGCCTTGATCGTGCATATTATATGATTAAAGGTAGTTGACTTTAGAAAGTCAAACTAACTAGTGATGAAGTCGAATAATAGTTTCGACAAAGAAAATAAGCAAGGTGGAATAGTCATGATTGTTAATGACTAATCTAACCACCTTGTAAATGTTGAAAATAGTTTGACGCTCAACGAGCTAGGTGAAAGGCTTGGGAAAGGAAGCGGGTCAAACGAATCAAGAATGAAGGAAAAAGCATAACTCGGATGCAAGGTAAGTATAGCTTACACTAGTCTTAGATTGTGTAATATTCCCTTAGCGTATAAATAACGAATGGAATAACTAAACAATTAAAATACGACGTTCCGTCGTGTAGGCGTACGGAACTAGATAATCAAAGATGAAAGAAACCATAATAATGGTTAAAAAGGAAGTAAATTGATAATTCGATCGTATTATGACGAAAGTGGTAATAAAAAGGTTTATAAGTAAAAATGACCGTACCGTGTTAAACGGAGCGAGTCATGTACTTGAGATGATAATAAATATCATCTCAAAAAGACAAACGGTCAATTCGGCCAAACGGGTCAAAAGGTGTAGACATCACCTTTTGACAATATCGACTAATGACCTTTTGTCGAGTTATATGCTTACAGGAATAGAAATCCAATGGATACTCGCATCGCTCTTATTTAGCGAATATAAAGCAAGGTAATAAAATCGGGTCTATTAGTTGATCCGAGCCAGGTACGCTTATTTATGATGTATGTAAAAGTGCTAATTTGGTCGAATGATTGGTGATAGCCCTTCAATGTAAGAAAAGGACCAAAATCGACCAAAACGCCCTTGTAGGCTAAATTGAACAAACAACTCTTAGAGGTTGTTTGAAAAGGAGTCTTATGATTAAACAAAGGTTTAGCACGAGTACGTATAGTGAAAGATGAAATTTTTGGGCCAAAAGACTCCACATGAGTCTTTGCCGTAAAATAATACTTCAAGAGGTATAAATTCGGAACACTTAGATATCTACTTTTAATCCGACACACATTTAGTTGTGAGGAAGAGTACTAGTTAAGAGATATAGATTACAACGCTAGATTAGATTGAAAACGATATTGAGCTTAAAAGTGCTTAAGATATCCTTAACGGGTCAAAATAAGCCTACTAGTGAAAACGGGTTTAATTTGTGTAATAAACCTATGATTAGAACCTAATATGGTATATCACAATTATTTGAGGAGGTGTATGAAATATAGAAATCAAATAAATACGTTTGTTTGATAAAATGCATAACCGGGTTAAAAGTCGGAATAAAGGGTAATAAGCCGAGGATTAAAAGTCTGAAATTTTATTAAGTTGGATGTTGGGTTTTAACTCCATAAGATGGAGGATTTAATTACGGATGCGTAGGAAAAAGAATCGCGTAAAACGGATCAATAACGAAGATGTTATGGCCGTTTCCGTGAAATCGAGTTGAGTCGGAAATGTACAGCAACAGCTGGAGAAACCTGCTGTGAAAAAGGTGGGATGCAGGTGCCACCGTAAATTACGGTTCCACCGTAATTTACGGTGGACCTGAAATGGTTTATGGTGAAACACTCCTGATTTACGGTGGAAACAAATCAAAACAAGGATTACCGTAAATTACGGTGTCCACCGTAATTTACGGTGAACCTTGTGCAAAAATGTGTTTTTGATCAGTTTTGTTTTCCGGACTCGTTTTGATGCGTTTTAAATACCGTATGACTAAAACATTTCATGTTTATGAAATGTAGGTACTCTATGGAATGCCGGAAGACGATCAAGCTCAATGAAGAACCGAACACGATAAAGATACACGCTTCCGCACTTTGCATCGTCATTAATTTTTAAACGATGAATCTGATCACGTTATGTCAAATGACTTATGATTTGTAAAAGTTTTAATTTACTCGGAATTTCCTAATGATACTTAACACTAAATACATGTCGGTATTCGTAATTTATACGAAAACCTTTAAAATAATAACTAGAGTGTTACATCTTGTCTCGACCAAAATGACCTGCCAATGCGCCTTGGTGGCACTCGAGAATAACCGCCTCTCGTAAAGAAGACAATGGAATACACAGACGATTACCTTTGAACAAAAACCCGTCCCGCCGTACAAAATCGCGAAACGGTGCCGCCGAGCACTTGTCCCACACTAACTTGAAATCGGGGTCGTCTTGATAAAGAGGCTGCACGGACTCGAAACCTGCAACATGAACTGTGGAGGAGATGAAGAGGGCTGGACGGCGGCTTAATGCATCTGCCACCGTATTTGACGCGCCCGCCTTGTGTCGAATAACAAAATTAAAATCTTGTAGGAGTTCGACCCACTTGGCATGCCGTGGGTTTAGTTTTGCTTGCCCCTGTATAAATTTCAAAGCTTGGTGATCGGAGTATAAAATAAATTCATTCGGTAATAAATAGTGCCTCCAATACTCTAAACTTCTGACGATCAAATAGAATTCTTTATCGTAGGTGCTGTACCGTTGTCGGGTCTCATTGAATTTTTCGCTGAAGAAGGCAATTGGTCGGTTGAGTTGGCTAAGGACGCCCCCAATGCCCAACCCCGAGGCATCACACTCTACTTGGAATACCTGTTCGAAATTTGGAAGTGCCAAGACAGGTGCTCCAGTGACCACTGTTTTGAGTTTCGAGAATGCGATTTCAGCTGCGGGTGTCCATACGAACTGAGAGCTTTTTAAACAATCCGTTAAGGGTGCGACGATGGTGCTAAAATTGCGGATGAACCTGCGATAAAAAGAAGCTAAACCATGAAAGCTTCACTTGTCATGCAAGGATGTGGGGGTCGGCCACCATGTAATTGCTTCAATTTTCGAGTGATCCATTCGAATACCGGACCCAGAGACCAAATAACCCAAAAACAGAACTTCCGAGGCTAAGAAATGACACTTCTTCTTGTTAGCATATAGTTTCTGTTCTCGTAAGACCATAAAAATATCTCGAAGGTGTACAAGGTGTTGTGCCACATCCTTGCTAAATACCAAGATGTCGTCAAAGTATACGACCACACACTTGCCAATAAACGACCGGAAGATATGGTTCATCAAACGCATGAATGTACTGGGTGCATTAGATAGGCCGAAAGGCATGACCATCCATTCATATAGCCCATCCCGAGTTTTGAAAGCAGTTTTCCACTCATCTCCGGCTCGCATACGTATCTGGTGATATCCACTACAAAGATCAAGTTTGGTGAAAACTGTAGCACCGTGCAAATGATCAAGTAAGTCGTCGAAACGAGGGATCGGGAAGCGGTATTTAATTGTCATTTTATTCACAGCACGACTATCGATGCACATACGAAACGTGCCATTTGGTTTGGGCACTAATAAAGCCGGAACCGCGCAAGGACTCATGCTTTCTCTGATTAGGCCTTTCTCAAGTAACTCCGTCACTTGCCGTTGTAACTCAGAAAATTCTTTAGGGTTCATTCGGTAAGCCGGCTTATTCGGAATGCTCGCGCCGGGAACAAAGTCAATACAATGTTGTATTTCCCGCATAAGGGGGAGACCTGCTGGAATATCATCGAGAAAAATATCAGAAAACTCATGAAGTAAGGGTAGTACCTCGCTTGGTGGGGTAGGCGACACCGGATTTTTCTCGATAATGACGAGACTGAAAACTGGGGCAGCAACGGTGCGAGCAAGACCAACAAATTCTGACTTGTTTATGGTGGGGACCTCCGGCTTCTCGTCGCGCGGGTTAAGGGGTGCTAATGTGATGTGTAACCCGTCTTTCTTGAACATGTAGGTGTTTCTGAACCCGTCATGTTTGGCTCTTCTATCATACAACCATGGACGCCCCAATAGAAGATGACATGCATCCATTGGAACCACTTCACACCAAATCTCATCTGTGTATTTATTACCGATTGAAAACTGCACCAAACATCGTTGAGTAACTTTAACTAGGTTCCCCTTTTTTAACCACGTGATTTGGTACGGATTCGGGTGCTCCTGGGTTTGGAGTCCCAGTTTTTCAACCATTGTATGGGCCACTATGTTCTCGCAGCTTCCGCCGTCAATTATGACCATGCAAACTCGTCCCTTAGCTGTACACTTTGTCCGAAAAATGTTGTGTCGAAGCCACTTAGTGTCGTCATCGGTGTCGCTTACAGGGATGCTCAAAACCCGGCGTGAGATGAGGGCCTCGCCGCGATCGGGGTAAACGATTTCGGTTGTATCTTCTTCCTTGTCAGTATCGTATGTTGGGTCGGTTTCATCAACAAAAGCTACAAGTTGCTTATTGGGGCAATCACGCTTCAAGTGACCTATACCTTGGCACTTAAAGCACCGGAGGGGAGCGGATGATTGAGTGGCCACCGGTATTGTCGTAGGTGGGTTCGGGTTTGTTGGAGTGGCGCGGGTTGGTGTCGTTTGGGTGCGGGTAGGTGGAACAAACCGGGTGGGTTGTTTACTTTTCCGAGCGAGTTGCTGTTCGACCCGGAGTGCAAGGCGGCAGACATCATTAAAGGAATAGTATTGCATTAAGGATACGGTGTCAGATATCTCCGGGCGTAAGACTCCCAAAAACCGAGCAATAACCTGTTCATCGGCTTCCTCCGCTTGACAACGCAAACGCATGCGTTCAAACTCTTCAATGAGTTCTGTAACTGATAAGGACCCTTGTTTTAAATTATGATAATCTAGATAAGCATCTTGTTTAAATGTTACTGGTAGAAATTTGGCTTTCATGAGTTGTTTCATTTTTTCCCAACTCTCGACTTTGTGTTTTCCTTGACTGTAACGTCGAGTTTGCACATGATCCCACCACAAAGATGTGTGTTTTTTTAATTTAATGGCAACAAGTTTTACCTTTAGGTTGTCGGGAATATCACGAAGATCGAAGATGCGCTCCACAGTTTGAAGCCAATCTAAAAAATCATCAGGTTGTAACTGACCTTCAAACTCCGGGATTTCGGTTCGCAAACCCAAGGACCGTATGTGGTCAATCGGCTGTGGGGGGTGCACCCGTGGTGATCGGGGTTGCCTGAGGGGCGGGGCAAAAAAATTTTCAAACTCACCGTCGTCGTCCTCGTATTCATAGCCAACTGAGATTTCTGTTGGCGGCGATTCCTCCCGACCATTTTGAGATTCCTGGGCTCTGGTACCACTTGATACGGAAGCGTCTCGGTAAATCCTAGGCTCAACCCTAGCGGCGTCAATGCTTGGCCAACCAAGCCGTTGTCGTCGGATAACCTTCTTCTCGGCCAACCGAGTAAGAAACAAGAAACGATAATTTGTCGTTTAAAGAACTTGTAAATTCATAACCATCCAACCAAAGAGTCTTTACAACTTTAAATAGGAAAAGAAAGAGATAAAAAAGGAAAAGATCAACACAAAATAAGGAAACGAATTGTAAACTAATACGAATGCAATCAAATCTCTTTTAATGGTTGGATTGGATTAATTCCTTGGCCCGCAAGTTAGCCACTTCCACTTGCATCCTCGTCGATTTCCCGAGCCGGTGCGCCAACTGGGCCTAGCCCATCATGATCCGGAACGGTATCATTGAGTCCCCGTTATATCAAAACAGAGGAAATCTATATAGGTACAGAGATATTATTGAACTACTAAATCAATAAATGGAATGTTTATACAAGGGTAATTACTTAGGGAGTCTTGCAAGATTAATTGTATGTATACTCAAAAGTATACAAGGGTATGATATCGTATTGTGGGACAGTAAGAGTAGAACTCGTAGAGAATCATTGTCTGAAAGTCAGATAATACTTCAACGATTATTTGAATTGATAAAATAATGGTTTTACAAATTTCAATGAATACGTGAAATCTTGAAACTGGAAGACGTAATGATCAATACATATAAAATCTTATTTTGGCTCACCCGTAGGCTAAATCGATCTTCTCAAATATTTTGAGCACATGCAATGATTTAGTAAGGCCAAACTAGATATAAGATTTGCTTAGTATTTGGGTGTTGTTGAACAATACAATATCTATATAAACAACTGAAATTAAGGGGTTAATGTTCAGATTGCTAATGATTGTTGCGTTCAAGTTTTAGCACATTTAAATATCCATGAATAAGTAATTATTCTAAACATCCATAGTCGATCAAAATTTAGGGGAATAAAGTCTTAATTAAGAATATTGTGAAGTGTTGGTTGGTTCATTGAATGAAGTACAGTCTTTAAAGAAGGTTTAAGGAGTTGAGGCCAAGGTCTAGATAATCATTGGGAATGATTAAAGGATTTAACCCGCTTCGAGATTATTTCATGGATCATAGTCATAATTAGTTCTTGAAAAATGGTGTTGTCTTTGTATCTTCTGACCTGAGATACATGTAAACTAATGTTTATCGCGGGTTGTCCTTTGACATTCACCTTACCCTTGTTAGTAACTTGGAGTAATAAGGACATTGATTGGGGATAGATTTGAAGTTCAGTGGAAGTTGTATATGTATATGAAATTCTGCTCTCTTACTTTTGCGAGAACTTGACATATTGGGCCCCTCGTTGATTCATAGTTGTATTAAATGCATGGTCGTGCTCAAATTGGAAGTTTGTAAAATCATTTGAATCTAGCAGATTCTCAGAAAATAGTCGTTTATAAGTCGGCTGTGAGCGGCCTCATGATCTCTTAGCAATGGAGCACGTCTTGTTAATGTTTCAGACGTTTTGGCATGATCGATTAAAAGATGTACGATTGCTCAAACCGCAACAATAATCAAATCTTTCATATTTCGATTAGGTGGAGAATCGGGTGGGAGATCCATGATGAGAATATGGTTTAGGGTGAAATTTGGATGAAATAGAGAAATGGTTTGAATTGTTGTGTGAGACTTGGATGAGAAATGGTGGTATATATATAGTAATTTAATGTTTCAGAAATTAATATTTTTTATTTAAATTCAAACCCCACTACAACGGTCAACCCCAACCACCCCCAAATGGTCCTTTTATCCTGGTTAACCGCACTCGCCAACGGTCACCAAGAGCCTCACTGTAACGCCTTGCATTTTCATGCTTATCTTGTGGAATTCTTACACCACACTTGGTCCCAACTAAACTCATGTTGTGGGGCTTGTGTTATGGTGAATCTCCAGAAGATTAGAGGTTCAAAACCTCACTTGGTTGCTGCTCCAAAGGTTCCAAACAACCTACAAGTGATGGAACCATCCAAGCTTTTAACCTTCAATGTTGAAAGACTTGATTTTTGGCTAGGTGTGAAAAATGGAAGCTTTGGCTTTCCAACTATGATTCCACCACTTCACTTAGTTAGTTAATCCATTTTCTTTAACCTAAGTCATCAAGTAAACTTTCTAGCAACAAAGTGTCCAAACTATACCAAGTCTTCAAACATTTGCCATGATTGGAATGCAATAGTCTAGTTTGAGTTTCACTTGGTTACTTTATGATTTAGATGATACACTTTCATTTTTCCTATTCATGACCAACCGAAATTATCAACTAAGTTGATGATTTTGTGCTTTGGTGAATCATATAATAAGGTTTAATGGATGAAAATCATCCTACCTCCTTGCTTGACCTTTACATGACATCTCTTGACCATAAGAATAAAATACATAATATATATATATATATATATATATATTAGAATCCTAACTACCTAACCCTAAACATTAACAATTCATGGATTGATGTTAAGAGTTATGGTTGTATTATCTTAGATTAAAATTCCTCTATAACAACCCTCCAAAATATTTTCGACGCTCTAAAATATATTAAAATACCCCAATATATCCTAAAATACACCCCATATGTGTAAACCGAGCCCAAAAATACAATATATAATTAAAATTAAATAAAAATCAAGTGTCGCTCGCGGGCTGCGTAAACCCTTAGGGCCTCTTACGCGGGGCGCGACAGCTTGAAGTCAAGGCGAGCCCCTGAGACGCCACGTGTCATGATCGTGTCGGACCTATACCGACGAATCAGCAACCCTAGCTGTAACAACCGGCACGTTCGTGCATTGTTACTACTCGTTATACTCATTACGCCTAGCACCAAAGATTCGGATCATAATGTGCCTATATCGCATACGTCGCTATATCGCAGTATATTTCGCATATTTTCGCATACATTATCGCTATCACATCACAATTGCACTGCTGACAACCACGATGATGTCGAGTGAGGACCAATTCTACCCTCCTTGATAGCCGTGACGCGTCGCAATGCAACGCAATACTCGAAAAACGCACTCGCAAGCACACATAACTCGATTATCGCAGGATTTGGAATATGGATATGTATATACGACCCAATGTGACTAAATATAATAAATATATGAAAATGCGGATGAAAATGTGTACCCAAACTATCGCAATGCTTAACGATCGAAACGGAACGCCAAAACTCAGCTCACCGGATGTGTTTGATCAAATGGCACTTCGATCGAATGGCCATCCGATCGGACAGCCATCCGATCCAACACACTACACCACCTCCTCTCCTCTCCCCTTCCTTGCCTATAAATACCCCACTTGTCACATCAACAACAGTTGATGTGACAGCTCTCACTCGACCAGAACGCTTTGGGGCTATTTTCTCTCGATTTCTTGCGATTGTTGTAAGTTTTCAACTTAAATCTTGTACTTCTAAGATCTACACGCACTTCTTCATCTTTTTTCACCATCAAATCTCACTTTTTCACCATTAAATCTCCGGATTTGAGCCGTTCTAAGATGATGTCATCATGGAGTTCTTAGGAACAACGAAGGGTGACCCCATCTCACCAAGAACAGTCCAGATCTAATAGATTCCATGGTGAATAAACACAAATCTCGCCTAAATCTAAGGCGAATCTAAGTTTTTCAAGCTTTTCTTCAAACCTTCTTAACTTTTTACTCAAAACCGATAGAAACAGGGCTCGTACAGACCTTCTACTCTTTTTCTAGTGAAGTGTCGGTTTGAGAACTGGTTACTATCAATGAGATGATCGGCTTGTCGTGTTAAACACGAATAACCATCGAGAATAGTTAACTGATTGGACGGTGTGATTCCCATCTGAACCGGTGACTCGGACCTGGTGGAGTTCCATTGTTTAGCTCGTAGTCGAAACGTCTCGATCAAATCTCAAAAACTTAACGAAATAGCCAAGATGTAAAACGATAAGATTGCGGGACGGGTTACCGTCCAATCGGACTGCCACCCGATCGACCTGCAATCCGGTCGGGTTGCACTTGGGGTCAAGACTTAAACAAATTTTCAAACATTCAAGGACCTGAACAACGAATGGATTGCCGTCCGATCGGATTTCCATCTGATCGAACGACCATCTGATCGGCTGACTTTTGGGTCCTCAACACTTAAACGTTTTACAAATCCTCATCATACATCAGTTCCAACGGATTGTCACCCGATCGGATTTCCACCCGATCGAGCGACCAGTCTGTTGTGAACTTATCATCAACCAAAGTGCCTTGCCAGTCGGATCACCGTCCGATCGAACATCCACCCAATCGAGTTGCCACCCGATCGACCGGGCGTTCGATCGACCGACCTGAAAGGTTGAGATACTTCTCTGTTTTCAAAATGCTACAACGAAAACTTCAAAAGGCAAACCATCATACACAAACACATCTTTCCCAACGAGGTAGAAATCCAATCGAATGGTCACCCACTCGGATGACCATCCGAACGGATTGTCACCCGATCGACCAGCCACTCGATCGGATTGCCATCCGATTGGAGTACTGTCTGATCCTTTGACACCTTGCCCCGTTTCACGCACTGTTCAACGCTTACGCTACCGATCTGTAATCAGGATAATCTCACACGCACTCCCTTCAATCCAACCAAGTTGCTGCTAGCTGAGTACCGACTGTGAGTATACTTGAACCCCTTTTTATCGCATTTTGGGTATAACATACGATCCTATTAAATCGAAATTATCAAAACGAATTATTCAATCAAACCATTTATCATTTGCGAATAACTGTTATGCATATTTACACGTGATGCTAGTTACATATGTGTTAGGACTTATACTCGCGAGGTCTCGCCTTAACTAGTATAGTACTATAGCACCCGACGGGGTCTAGTTAGGATGAATAGCAATCGCAATCGCAGCTCGAGTGACTTAGCTGGTAGTATCTGTCCTTTGCATGTATGATGAAGTATCCCGTTTATGTATTTGGTAATTCGCAGCACTTTTATCTATTTTATGCTACTCTATCAAAACTTGTATACTCGCCAATACTTTTGTATTGACGTTGTTTTAACGTGTGTTGCAGGTTTAGTCGCAGTCTACATCAAAATCAAGTTAGGAAGTCTAGAAACTCATCTAAAATCTATGTCGTCGGATTTGTATTGTTCAAGAGAACAAGAAATCTGTGATACCTTAGGTGATTGTATTGTTTATTAGTATGGGATAATGAACGCATTAAATAATGTCGCAATATAGTTGTTATGGATTCTCTTGAGCAATCTGATTCGCCCAGTGCCGCGCCCTAATGATTCCGGCATCGGTTGGGGTGTGACACTAGCAGCTACACCCCTACTACGCGGGCCGCGTAAGCCTCAACCTAATCTTACGTGGGCCGCGAGGAAACTCAATATCAGCCCTATAAATAGCAGGCATCGGCAATTCATTCGAATTCATTCACATTTCTTTCTCTCTCGAAATTACCTATAGTATAAGCTATTTCCGGGTATTATACCCCCTAATTAATGAAGTTCTGCTTCGTTGTAAGTATCATAACCCCGATTACGTATTAGATACGCTGCGTGATTGATCCAGGGTTCCGTAACGACTGTCGTGGTTCTGCCCGACGTAGTCGTTGGCATGCCGTCTCGGGGAGGGTATCGTTAATATAAATATTGGGTTATTATACTAACACGTATGCATTTGTATAATTTATAGAAAATCACCAGGAAACCCTTAAAGAAATCCTAAGACAGCAATGTGAGTAATCTCCTTTTTGTTAATTGTTTTTACAAAACCTCACATAATTAATATTACATTTAAGCAGTTATTGAGTATTTGTATTCTACAATTATCGTCGGTATGTTGGGGTTTCGTATACAAAATTTGTTACTACCTTGTGAGGAGTAACATGACCACAAGTCGGGTTGACAGTACCGTGGGTGGTAATTGAATAGATGGAAACAAATATAATTGCACGACCGCCCTCAATACTGTACAATGGTCTTTATTAAACTTGATTAAACTGGGATTCACTCACCAGTATTTCCCACTGACAAAATGTTTTTAAACGTGTTTCAAGTAACAAAATGTGAAAGCCAAATAGAAGCCAGCTGGACAGCACTGAATGCTTGGAAAAGTGGCAATAAAGTTACCTAAAAATAAAGAGATGTTTTATTTAATAAAATAAGGTTTATCCCTATGAAAATGTGTGTGCTTGAAACTTGGGATTTTCCCATGTATTTGATATATTAAAAGCGTGGTATTTTACTCTGATAAAATATTTCCTAACTACGGTCCTGATGTAACTTACACTGCCAAAATGGATAAAATACAGATACCACCCAAATTGGCCGTGGCCGCCCGTTCCCGGGTTGTTAGGGGACGGGGGTTGCGACATCCTCACATTTGGATTTCCAATAGGTGAACTTGTGCCTATGAAAAACACGGAATCATGGTGTCCAATATGAGTGTTTTAACAAGATAACCTTTACTTAATTTCATACTTAATCATAATCCGCATACACATTCCTAATCTAACTCAATACCGAACTCCATAAGTCACACGCCTTCGTTTCTCCTTGTAGGGTGACCTCGGCATTCCCTAAATTCTCAAGACTCTTCACTCACGTTTTTGTAAGCTTTTGTAAACCGTGAGTATACATGACCCCTTTTCTTTTAATCCCACTTTGGGTGTAACATATGTAAACTATCCAAATTCACACTTATACATGCAATCACACTATTCAATCAACCAATCCAATTATACATGCTATGATGATATGCTTAGGATGCACACATGCTAGAAGACATTGTCGCACTATACTTGTCATTAACTTCGCGAGCCTACCTTAACATGTATAGCCGCCATAGGAGTAGCACACCACCCGTTTGTTGGGTAATTGTTAGACAATCAATCGTATAACGGTCTTGTTCATTGCGATGACAAGATTACGCTAGTGGACACTTTGGATTGATTTGTATTTGTTGCATGCTAGCTCCATATTTTATGCTTTACTATACACTTATGCCATGTTGGATTGAAACAATCGTTTATTACGTATGCTAGCACCAAACTTGTATACTCGCCAATGCTTTATATGTGACCGTTACTTTAACATATGTTGCAGGAAATTGATGATGTGACTTTTTAAGAAATCAACAAGTTTGGACTTAGAAATGCTCCATTTTAATTTATGTATTTTCATTTATGTCGTTACGATCGAACATGCAAGTTGTTGTGTTTTCCATTTTTGAACAATGTATTTCCATTATCAGGAAATGAAATTCGAATTATTTATATATTGTCACAATTCGTAAGTTAAGAAGTCTCGAACAATCTCGTTTTCATCACACTCCGATATTTCTGCTATCGGTTGGGGTGTGACACTCATGCCCATTATTGGGCTGGTAAGGGTGCCTTTGGCGCCCCTCGTTAATGGGCCAGGGCGGTGTTTACTTAGTTAACGCGTTGAGGTGGCACCTCCCCATTATTCCACAACGACTAGCCTTAGGTTTGTTGGGGAATTTTCAGAAACCGGACGATCAGAGAGGCGTGTAATCACTCTCAGATCAAATTATTTCGGTGGTTCACCCGAATAATTCAATCGGATACAACTCTGATTTCGAGAAATTGAACTAGCGTATATTCTTTGTGTGAATTGATGAACCAGAAAAATTGTGATCAAAAAATTGAATACGAAATTAGGTTTTTTGGGGTGTAACTGCCCAATGGCAGTTAATCCAATTTTTGGACAAAACTGCCATTTTCAAACATTTCGAAAATGTGGCAAAATTCCGAAAATTAAAATTTCTGTCACATTTTTCAAACAGCTCGACCCCAGCCAGGGGTTCTGCCCCTTGGACCCCGCCAGGGGCTGCCGCCCCTTGGACCCTGCTCCCAGGGGCGCTGCCCCCGGACCCCCGCCAAGGGGGCACTGCCCCCTTGGAACCCCCGTAGAGTACGGGCTCCGCCCGTACACTTCGAATAATAATAACTCAAACAAGCGTGCACTCCCGCACCTCCTAATTTGCTTGATGTGTATTATTATTCGCTTTGATCACCAAGTCAATCCCCGATTACACTAAAATATCTAAGAAGGTTTGTGTTTTGGAATCGTATCATTTGTTTTGAAATTAGGTTGTTTTCGTTGTCTTCAAGCTACTATCTTACTAGTTGTTTTAATTAAAGTTTGGCCGTTCAATAAACAAAAAGAAAAAAAAAATCCAGACCTAAATAACTAAAGCTACTAATCCACTAATCCTTACACACGACTTGCAAAAATATCAAATAGGTAAAGCTAGTATAGGAAGATTATCCCGATTGTACATTTCTTTAATTCATTGAAAACAACAAAACCTAACCGAAAATAACTAAAGCTACTAATCTACTAATCATTAATACGACTTTAAAAATATGAAATAGGTGGATAAGAACCAAACACGAAACTAACTTAAAGCCTAAATTAGGTCGAAACTAATTTGATGTAAGAAAAATAAATCAAAATTGCCTTGTTTCACTCGTATGTAATATGATTAATTTAAAAAAAAAAATTAATAAAATCTAACATAGAAGATATGTATATCTGGGTTAACCGTTAACCCAAAAATGCAAAAGATACTAGGTGCGTATAATTGGTTGTGTTCGTAGATTGGCAGGTTTAACCCGACACAAACTTAAAAATCTGACACATATTCGAACACAGCTTGAAACCGAAAATTGTGCCAGATATATGAATCCGAATACAATACGAATATTCACATGTTGACCAAGCATCACTTGTTTAATCTAAATTTTTATAATTTTCTTTTACTTATCATTAAAATTTCCTTTTATTTATTATTAGTTCTCCAAGTTTATGTTTTCACAGCAAAAAATAAAAATGTGTACAAAGTAATTACATTTTAATTATAAAACTTTATTTTAATTTCTCTAAATTTTAGATTTTATTATGAAATACCCAACCAAATTTAATCACAATACACATATTAAGAAAATAAAATTAAAAATCATATCAACCAATAAACCAATTAGCATAAAACCAACCTATTTAACTAAACATGTTTTAGAGATTCCACCTAAAGTCATCCAAACTTATTAATATTGTTATACATCTTAAAGAACAAAGTCGGTGGGTTTCCACCGTCTTTGCCTCCTCCCCTTAAAATTTCATAAAGTTGCAGTATAAGTCCCTTACTTTTAATAACCTCAAAATTTTAGAAAATAATAATTTTAGTCCCTATATGGCTATACTGCTATTTTATTTTACGAGTTTTCTGAATTAATTCTTTAGATTTCTAATATTCCAATTTACCCTTATACTATATATAATATACGTTTTTAACCTATTATTTTCTTCAATAACTTTCGTTCACTAATTTCGTTTTTAAAGAACTAATTTGTCGCTAACATCCTTGAGTTTCTAAGTTTCAAGTTTACCCCTTTCATTCATTTACTTTAAAAAAATAATATTTTTATTTACGTGTCAGTATTACTTTGAGTTGGTTTACGTTTAGACGCAAACGTTTTTAGTTTTTAAGTTTCGAGCTTACCCCTTTTGTTACTTTACTTTAAAGAATTAATATTTTTTATGTACGTGTTGGTATAAATTCAAGTTGGTTTATGTTAGATGTAAACCTTTCTTTTGGAAATGAGTCAACTCAAATATAATATGTTGTCGTATTTATTTTATGTACGCAGCTGGTGTACGTTTTGACGTAAATTTTGTTCCAGTACAAGCGGGCTTAAATATAATACATTATCATTTGACGGTATATACTCGAGTTACTCTATGTTTCAACCTCACGCGACTCAAGATAAGTAAAATCTCAATTATATTATTATTATTATTATTATTATTATTATTATTATTATTATTATTATATATCAATACTAAAGCCTAAAGTTGTTGATGTTTACACCTCCCAACTTTGGTCCTTTCACTTTACAAAACACTTATGGTTACCCTTAATGTGAATGTGTTTTCTTTTTTCCTTTTGTGGTTTCTGTTCATGCTTTATGTTTCTTTGGTGTGTTACATTATAACTGTACGACATAAATTCGATTTACATTACGTTTTGATTCAACCACAATACTTATATAGGTTACACAAGGTTAAACCGAGTACGTTGAAACATATGTTTTTATATGGTAAACACATGACATAACGCTTGGATAATCTATTTGATGTTTGCAACGGCTCGCAGCGCATCGTCCGCGGGTCATATTACTAGTATTATATTAATTAATTCATAATAATAGGGGGAATTGTGATTTTTTTTTTGTCTTTTGTGTGTGTTTTTTTATGGTAAATTTAAAGATTTTTTATTTTTGCAATAAAACTTTGATTTTTTATAATTTTATCACAAAAGTTACAAGAGTTTAGTTCTTTTTATTAGTTTTTGTTTTACATTTTTCTCCTGGTTTGATCGTCGTTCGGTTGCTACTTAGTGTTTGATGGTTACATTTGATCCCTCAGATTTTTTTTCGTTCGGTTGCTACTTAGCACGGTGTTTGGTGGTCACATTTAGTCCTTGAGGTTTTTTTACTCCCCCGGCTTGGTGTTAAAAATTCATGTTTGAATTTACGCTTTTTCTCAATTTTGGTTTTGGTCGGTTACTACTTAGCATGGTCTTACAACTTGCAACCCTGCAACGTTAATATCATGATTTTACACCCCTCACACCACAATATGATGGGTTTTAAGGTTGGTGGGTGTGGTTTAAAGCCTCTAGGGGCTTTATTACGCTACGTAGATTTTCAGATAAAAATGGCGCCCCTATTAACAATTATGTTGACCAAATGCCTCGATCCACACAAAATTCATCCGTTAACGTGCTGGCGGGGGTGGATGGCGCCCCCTTGTTAACGATGGTGGTGTGGTTAATAACGCTCTGAGATGCTAAAATGGCTGACATGATGGGATAGCGCTAAACCACACCCTATCGCCTAAGATTAGTTTGTAATAAACTCAAAACTCAAAAATGCCCGGATAGTCCCTGTGGTTTCGCCTTTTTTCACCTATAGTCCCCAACTTTCTAAAATTACCTGAATAGTCCCCAAGTTTTCAATTTTCGTTCCCGGATAGTCCCTGGTGTAGATGGAGGTTACTTTTCTCAGTTAAGTTGGAGTAAAATGACTGTAATGCCCTTACTATTAAAAAACAACAAATAAAGCATTAAAAGAATAAAAAAAATGCATGTGGGCCCTACCTACCCACCCCACCCCAGCCTATCTTCTTCCCCATTCTCTCCTTGACCTGCAACAAAACATCAAATAACCATTCAGTCATCGGAGATTCACTCCGACCGGCGACAAGCTACGGCCACACCTCAGGCCGATCGGCACACCCCTTTTCTTACCCTTTTTCTTACCCTGTTTCACACCCGCACACCCCTCTTTCTCGTACACCATTTCCCCCAAGTTCCCTGTACCCTCTAGACAACACACACATACAAACTCAACCTTAAAATGCTAGAGAGAGAGAGAGAGAGAGAAGGGACGACGCAGAGATGGGAGCATCAACGGTGGTGGTGGCAGCGCGCGGCGGTAGTGTCGGACCATAGCAGTGACTTAAGCTGGTGATGGTGGTGTCTCCGGTTAGCGGCAGAGGTGGTGGCTAGTGAATCCGAGTCTCGGTTACCCATATTCTTGTCGATTGCTCATGAATTAAGGTTTGAATAATTGGTGATTTAAGGTTTGACTAATTGTTACGAACTACACTGTTGTAAGGGTTAATGAAGATAATGTTGTTACGAACTATACTGTTGTAAGACTAGAAAATCAACTCACCCTCAAATTATCTCAGCTTAGATATGTATTCGTCTGAAACCGGGGAATGGGTTGATTATAGATTGCCTTGTCCAAATCCAATTGCATTCCCGAAGCACGGTGCAGGTCCTATAAGCTTTAATGGGATTCTTCACTGGTTTATTAATGATCATGGTATGGTTGCATTTGATCCTTATAAGGATCCCAAATCTAATTGATGATTTAGTTCTGATGAAAATATGTTCTTTTCTTGTAATAATTCATCTTCTTTATTTCTAATTGATTCATAAGGTGTTCATGATGTATTGTGATTAAATATGTTGACAACTCGATCAAATGATTTTGATTCATTGATTCGATGAAAAAATGGTTATTTGATGTTTTGTTGTAGGTTAGGGAGAGAATGGAGAAGAAGAGGTGGGGTGGGTAAGTGGGGCCCACATGTATTTTTTTTATTCTTTTAATGTTTATTTGTTATTTTTTAATAGTAAGGGCATTATAGTCATTTTACACCAACTTAACTGAGAAAAGTAACCTTCATCCATGCCAGGGACTATCCGGGAACGAAAATTGAAAACTTGGGGACTATTCAGGTAATTTTAGAAAGTTGGGGACTATAGGTGAAAAAAGGCGAAACCACAGGGACTATCCGGGCATTTTTCTCTTAATAATTTAATATTGTTTCACAAATTCAGACCCCCATACAAAAGAAAGTAGTGCAATCAAGTTGTTGGTGTGGGTATATATGGGCCCTTCACCACACACAACTTAACATGTGGTCTACATCCACTCACCACCATCACCCCCTCTCACCGCCTTCACTTTTCTATACATATTCTTCAAACCCATCTATCCTTCACCCCCAATTCTCTCCTCCCACAACCACCAGACCACCACACACAAACCACCACTTTGACCTCCAATTCCACACCAATGGCGGCAACATATGCCGTCTCCTGCAGCTCTAGACCTTTCTGTTTACACCGTTTCGGTCAAAAATCGGCCTCCACAACCACCCAATTACCCTTCTCGTATCGAAATTTCGACCCACTTGTTCGCTCTAGGCGAACACCTACTTTGACCATATGTTTTGTTAGGGCAGACCAAAAGTTTGATGCTCTTGAAAACAACTCTAGTAATAGTACTAGCAGTACTGGTACCAGTAGTAGTACTACTAATAATAATAATAGTCCTGGCCCCGGTGGTCAAGGCCAGGGCCAGGATTCTTCGCCACCGGAATTGATAATTCCGGTGCTGAATAGGAATAGTAGTGCGGTGGAGGAGAAAATGAAGAGGAAGAAATCTGAGCGGTTTACTTACCTTGTGGCTGCTATTATGTCTACATTTGGAATCACTTCTCTGGCTGTTATGGCTGTTTATTACCGGTTTTCGTGGCAAATGGAGGTTTGTTTTGTTGGGTTTACAGATTATGGAAATTACTGTTTTGAGGGAAACTGAATTGGTTGTTGGTACAGGGTGGAGAGATTCCTTATGTGGAGATGTTTGGTACATTCGCTCTTTCTGTTGGTGCTGCGGTACCCACTAATCTCTCTATGTGTGTGTGTATATATATTCTTTTTAACAACAAAGTATCTCATGTGTAAATCCATCTGATCGAGGCTACATTTAAGGTTGACTTCTCGACTGCTATGAGACCATGTCCCCCTATGTGTCGGAACCGGATGAAATCCGTAAACCCTCGCCTACCGTCAGGTTCGAACCCGGGATTAAATCCATGATTCGTCCCTTGACCCAGATGTCCCTCGAAAATAGCTCAAGCGGGAATCGAACTTACGTCTCCACTGGTGTTTATTTGTTCTCTAAAACATGCAACTTGCACACCTTTTGTAACATACTTTTGGTGACGGAAGCGAAACGTATTTATTGGGTCATCATGAGGCTCTCTTCTTTGTCGACTATAATTAGAGTGTCTAAATTGTGTTTATTCTATAAAAATCTTGAATTTTGTATATAAAAATACAACAAATTCATGTGGCCGGGGGTTAGCAACTCTCTTGACCCTCTCTGGTTCTGGCTCCTACATACTTATAAATCTACACCGATGTTCATCGTACGACTAGAATCCTCATTTCTAGAGGAATTCTTTTACTAAACACGTTGATACTGCTAGGCTACTGGCTTTTGGTGTGTGTTTATATAGAAATGTGTATATGTATATGTTTGGTTGAAATTTGGGTGTATATAAAAATAGTTGAATTGGTTAATGCAGGTAGGAATGGAGTATTGGGCAAGATGGGCTCATGAAGCACTATGGCATGCTTCTTTGTGGCACATGCATGAGGTAATTAACAAATCCCCAAATCTGCAAAACCGAAATTGATTTTGTCTTTGACTCCAAATCTCTACAATTTATTTTTTTAATTACTATTTTCACATGGAAATTTAGGACAAAAGATTTTGTCTTTGACTCCAAATCTCTACAGTTTATTTTTTAATTAATATTTTCACATGGAAATTTAGGTCAAAATTACAATCCCCTAAAAAGTTGCCCCTATCATGGGATCCAAGTCAACAAATTAGTCATAATTTGTATAATTTAATCAGTTAATTAGTTTCTTTTCGGGATTTCCAGCTTCTTGTTGTTCTTTGTCTATATTTTATATATATTTTTAAAGTTTTTTGCCTTTTAAAAAAGGTTGATTATATTCTGATCTTCAATAATCATGAATTCGGGTCCGTTTAATCTTGCAGTCACACCATAAACCACGAGAAGGTCCGTTCGAGCTCAACGACGTGTTCGCGATTATAAACGCTGTTCCAGCGATTGCGTTGCTGAATTATGGGTTCTTTCACAAAGGCATAGTTCCCGGTCTCTGTTTCGGCGCAGTGAGTTTCTTATTCTCAACCTTGCGACTTTCCGAGTCAGTGACAGATCCATGATTTTTTACAATCGGCGCTTACCCAAACTTTTAAGAGGGCGCTTAAGATTTTTGCCTAAAAATAATACTAGTTTATTTTTCCAAGGGGCGGATGCCCCTTTTAAGTGAGTGGGTACGCCGGTACGCCAATCCAACAACCGGGTTAAACACCCGGTTGTTTAAAAACATTACGTTTGTTCGAGATTGTTCTCGTAAATAGGGTTTTTGTCTGCGTATCAAAACGGATAGATGAGTGATTACAACGTAAGAGTATGAAAAAACAAATAAAATAAAATAAAAAAATAAAGAGATGTGGTGGTGGTGAAACTGTAGGGGCTGGGGATCACGGTGTTTGGAATGGCGTACATGTTCGTCCACGACGGTTTGGTTCACAAAAGATTCCAAGTGGGTCCCATTGCAAATGTTCCTTACCTGCGAAGGGTTGCAGCCGCTCATCAGGTAACATGTGGTCTCTGTTCCTTCACAAACCTTATTAAATTTCTCATCTCTAAATATAACTTCATTTATTACAACTTTTTTTTTTAAAATTGTCTTTTTTTTTTCTAAGATAAGAGAGGTATGAAGATAAATCTTTATATATCATGTATTAAGTATTAGTAGTATGGTTGTAAAAATCTCGTCTAGCCTCCGATTAATCGCTAGTCCTCAGTTCACCGATTAATTTTCATCTAATCGACCAATTAATCACTAGACGATCAACAGTGGTCAAATTTGATCCTAATCGGCTAAAAATCGGTGGCAGTTTAGTGTTTCCGGCAACATTCTGACCAAAACATCTAAATTCTGGGCAGATTCCGTCCACAACCTGTAAATTTTGGCAAATACTCATATCTACTTCAAAATACATGTCAAAGAAGATGCAAAAACATGTCTATTTAAAAAACTTACACATAAAAATGTAGAAACCCAATCCGATTAATCTCTATTAATCCCGATTAATCCGTTATATATAAGTTACAAATGGAAATATGTATTAATGTTCTAATAGATCTTAAGTCCGCAAGTAAAATCGGGTTTAATTAACTATACTAAACTAGTTGTAGTCGGTTAAACGTTGTGTGCACTTTTTTTTAATTGTTTTAGGAATAACCGGGTTGAAAAAATTTAATTAACAAAGAATTTGTGGGCATTTTCAGTTGCATCACACAGAGAAATTTAATGGAGTTCCTTATGGCTTGTTCTTGGGACCTAAGGTACCTTATCACTCTGTTCTACAATCATTAAAATTATTTATTTTTTTAGAATAATAAAAAATTAAGCATGATTTGTTATGCAGGAGCTTGAAGAAGTGGGGGGAATGGAGGAATTGGAGAAGGAAATCCAAAGAAGAATTAAGTTGTATAATAATAAATGAACTTATATAAATAAATTTATATTTATATCTTTTTATTTTGTTACTTGTTAAGCATAGGAAAGTATAAAAAAAGAGGGGAAAAAAGAGAGAATTTCCTATAAAAAAAGGAAAAAAAGATGGAATTTTGAAAAAAAAAAAGTAGGTTTCAAATACGTGTGTAAACTAATTTACTTTATTCAATTAGTGTTTTTACACGCTACTCGCTAGATGACGGGATTTTAATGTTAGAGATTGTTTTGTTTCTGTTTTGTTGTCTTTTTCCTTTCTGGTTCCTTGTTGGGTTTTAAAGCTATGCTGGCCCTGTTCTACATATATTAGAATCTTTCCGCCGTTAAAAAAAAGGATTTAGTTAAATTATTCTGTCAAATACAATATAAAGTATTCAACCACACGTGAACTTTTCTTACACGTATGAACTACTCTTATGTCTTCAATTCGCTAACGTATGGTTTGATGTAAAACATACGTTTCAACAAACGTGAAAAACATTAGTCTTTTGTTATGGTTTTGTCCACATGCTTTTTTTTTTTGAACGGCTTGTCCACATGCATTTTAACTGGACGGTTGAATCAAATTTCATTTAGAAAAGAGTAAATTACAAAAATCGTCCTTTATTTATGCTACTTATTGCAAATTGTGTCCTTTATCTTTAATAAATACAAAAACCATACTCGATATTTGCAAACACTTGCACATTATGTCCGTTAGTGGAAACTGTCATTTGTCTTTCATAAATAGAAAAACCGTACTCGATGTTTGCAAACTCTTGCACATTATGTCCTTTAGCCCTAACCCAGTTAGTTTTTATGGTTAAATATGACCAAATGAACCCCACATGAGGGTGTTTTGGTCATTTTACCCTAAATACTAAAATAAATAATCAAAGAAATTATATATAACTTACATATACATACACTCACATAAACACCTCTCCCCCCCCTCTCACAACACACACACACCAACTCTCGCTCTCTCTTTAATTCTCGGACCACCACCAGACCGACCACCACCTTCATACACCTCACCAGACCGACCACCACCGCCATACACCTCACCGGACCATTGCCACCACCTGCACACACCCCATCGGACCACCACCACCTCCACACCCACAGCACCACCACCACCGCATGACCAAATCAAGATTATTCGGTAACAAAACATCGCATCGACTTCTCCGGAACTTTCGAGAGGATTCACAGAAGCATTTCATCCGAAAGCAGAGAGGTGTAATCGTGAGATCCAATTTGGGGAAATCAGAAATTAGGGTTTATTTTTCTAGGGTTTCGTTGAGATTTTGTTGGATAGGTGGATAAGTGGAGAGAGAGGCGACGGTGGAGGTGAGGAGGACTACTAAAACCATCAGCATACAATCTTTTTCTACAACTTAACGACTCCAAAACAAACTTGTTATCTGATCCGGTTTACTGTAATTGCCTCCTTTTTAAGCTTGACCCTCACATGGTCCCATCTGAACGGTGCATATTCCCCTACCGCAAGTGGAGACCTGCTTGTGTGTCCATGGTGAATGACTTCTTCTTCGGGGCTTACAAGTGACTCTATTTCAACTGATTTCTTGATACCACATCTCGAGGTCAGGGAGGAGGTTGTTTAGGTCAGTCAGGTCAGGGTGGCAGGTGGATGGTGGTGTTGGTGGTTGTAGGTGGGGTGTGGTGGCAGGTGGGTGTTGGAGATGATTATTTATTTTAATATTTAAGGTAAAATGACTAAAGTACCCTAGGTGGGGTCCACTTGGTCATATTTAACCATAAAAACTAACTGGGTTAGGGCTAAAGGACATTATGTGCAAGAGTTTGCAAACATCGAGTACGGTTTTGTACTTATTAAAGACAAAGGACACAGTTTGCAATAAGTAGCATACACAAAGGACGATTTTTGTAATTTACTCTAACAATAATAATTATTGTTATTCCGTTAAGAAAATATGCTAATGCACGTATCGATATGGCAACCATCAATTAGAAACACGTGACTGACAATATCTTTTAGACATGTCGTTTACTTATTTTTTACTTACACGAGATACCTTCTGTGTAATTAAAACTAATACGCATGTAAATACAATTTGTATACATGTTCCTCGTTGCAATGCGTAGAGCAACCTACCTAGTTTTGATAATTGCCTTCGTTATGTTTTACTTGGGTTAAAATATAGTACTTGTTTTAAAATAAATTCCAAATATATGGCATCAATATGAACTTAATTGAAACTATTACCCAATTTATGAGATTGACATGATACTTTCTAATCATGTTAAATACGGTTTACTTTTTATAGATACAATATAACAATAACAATCTATCAAGGTTTATTTTTTATGGATACAATATCATATACGACTATATTCATGGGCGAAGCTTTTAAGGGGCGGGAGGGGGCGGCCGACTCCCAATCTTTTCGCTTAGTAGTGGAGAGTAGGTAGTTTTTGTATAGAAATTTTTGGTATATACGTTTTCGACCTCCGGTTTTATATAAATATTTAAATCCGGTGACTTACACCCCCTGATCGGAAATCTCAAGCTTCGCCACTCTGAGATAAATTACAGTTTAATACGGACGTGTGACAATTACTAAGGATTATGTTGGGCGGCAGTCAAGTCTGGTCTTATTTTTATCATGATTGTTTTACAAATAATTGACTTATCTTTTTTTTCTTTAATCTTTTTTTACAAATGATTGACCTATCTTTTTTTCTTTAATCTTTACACATGTCATGTTTCTAAAAACACTTTGTGGTCTAGTTATCTAAAGTCACATGTTTATCATAATACAACTGATACTTTTAAAACCAAAAAGTTATCTTTATTGCTATTGCATTATAATATATTTATATAATATTTAAAAGCTCTTTTACTAAATATTTCACTTCAACTATTATCACACACATTGTGTGATGCATTTCTCCTTGAAGCTACAAACAAAATCACGTAGCTTAATCTATTTACAATGTCTTATGTCATGGTTATTAATGTGATTGTAATTGGGAAAACAATTCCCACCAACAACCAAGTTTAAGATTTACCAATGTCAATGCTATGTTGATAATTCATTGGTGATGATATCAACATCCTAGGTTATGGTAACCATAAATGATCTGTCATTGATTACTGAGGGGTATTTTATTTTTCAATTGTCTATTTTTTATTATTAGACTGTTAGTGGCACTGTTGGTAGTTGCTGACGGAATATGTTGAGCGATGATAAGTAGTTGAAGATACTAGTTTTTTTTTTTTTTTTTTTTTCTAATAGTGACTCTAATTTTATTGACTTCAAACATGTTTATTGTGATATTGATCTAATGAAAAAGAGGCGTAAGGGACAAGAAGAATTGTTTGTTTGTTGTGAGGTAGAGAGATATTTAAATTTCTGTCGTGTTCTTAATTTTTGAGATATTTTTTGTGTTTTTAAGGAAAATAAATTGAAGTGTCGTGTCAATTTTTTTTAATTGGCTCGGAAAATCCAATAAAAGAATAAGGGTAGTTTGGTAATTAAATAAAATCATTAAACTTTTATTTTATAAATCTTCCTAGAGTTGCTAGAAAAGTTTTAATAAAAAACAAGATTATAGTTTCATGACATCCTACCCTAACTTTATTGGATTCCTTATTTCCTTTAGTGCTTAACAAGGTTTTTTAATTTGAAGGTTTTAGATCAAAGAATGATAATGTAAAAAGAGTTTTTGTTTAACAAAATAACTTTTATAATTAAAAAAAACACCAACTAATGCGAGAACTTAATGTTTGTCAAAGAGAATGTAACGTTTGAAATGCTTCATAATTTGCGTGAAACAATCCATATGGATCATATGTTACGTTTTGTGTTCTTTTCTTAAACTATTACGATGATACGTTTAAAACCCTAATTTCTAACCAGCAAAGACAAGAGAGATGATTCCAACAATTGTTTAAGTATAAAATGAGATTATCTCGCAAGACAATTCCAACAATTGTTTCAGTATAAAATGAGATTATCTCGCAACAAAAGTCTTTTCAAAGGACCACATACACTTGCAATGTTTCATGTACTTTTGTAAGTTTCATGTACTGTAGACGTTGAAAGTTATCTAAAAGGTTTTGATATCGTTTTTAAATCCTCTTTTAAGGTACCAAGCAATATTATCCGTTTTATTTACGACTAGATCATATATCAGTTTCAATTATCAAGCTCAAAACTTTTGCTTTCACTCAAACACACTTAACCATGTATTTATTCTCCTATCTACAATCAACATGCTTACAACACGTTGTTGACATTTAAATCCGAGGTTGCTTATGAGTTTGTATCCTTCACATACCCCATACATGGGCAGGGGCGGACCCAATACTTTAGCATCCATAGCACAGGCTACGGCTCAAGTGTGTATTCATAGTGTTTTTTTCCGGTTTTATACCAAATATACCCTTAAAATAATATAAGGATACCCATAACCAACCTAAACTTGTAGAATAAGGGAGCCCAGTTGAAACATAGCCCAATTACCCAAATTATTAATAATATGATTGAAATTGTGGCCCAATTAGTTAGGTATTTGTTTTACTTGATTTATTTATTGTCGTTTTTTTTATATTGTAAGATTGCACGTTAAAAAAAGATTTAGAATACCCCTAATTTTGTGGGCTAGTTCCACCACTAAACATGGGTACGTCATGTTAGGCTTTTTTTTGGATAGAAGTTTAAGAGATATTTTTATTTAATCCACGAATATAAACAACAAAAAGTTTCATTGTTGACTCTTTTTTATATTCTATAGATAGATTATGAATTTATGATTCATTGAATAGAATGAAACGTGTAGCATATGTATACACTTATTTCATTCCCACAAATCATGCATTAGGGTTCTTACACGTAACAATTTCATCAATTATTGGATTATAAAAGTCACAAAAAAGAAAGCATAAATAAATAAATAATTCAAAGTAGATGTTTTTAACAGAAACCCCACCATTTCTTCACTAGCAAACGTCTCATTCATATACTTTTATAGTTTTATTCCAACAAAAACAAACACAACAAATCCCAATACGTTTGGTGCTACATTCACTTATTCACGATAAAACTATGTTGTTTGTTTGTTTCTATATATATACACGTTATCTTGGATTAATTATCATTTCATGTAGGGCAGGCAGGAAATTCATTTTTTAATTGCATTCATCCAGTTGGGGTTTGATTGTTCTTTCTTGGGTATAATTAGTTGGTAATGGAGAGATGGGTGAGGAAGATGTGGTGTGTAGATACACACATTAACATATGAGGGTAAAACGGTCAAAAAAGGTTAAAAAAAGATCAAAATACGTATATACGGGTGTATATGCATCAAATAACAGCTAGTTCAAATTCTCGATTTCTTAAAAAACCATCAAGACCATACTATAACTGATAGTTCGGTTCGGTCTCTAACCGGTTTGACACAGATAGGTTTATGAAGCGTTTTCGGTTCAGTTTTGAAACCGGTTTCATTCGTTAATCCGTTTTTTTTTTTCAATGTCTATCTAACATCAAGTGTAAAGATATTAACATTTGGTTGTATCTGTATTTAGGCCTAAGCTTTTTTATATTTTGCATAAACCCATTAAAAAACCCAACATGATATGTGTGAGAAAATATTTAAATTGCACATGTCTTTTAAAAGCCGAAATAGATGGTTTATTAAAAAAATGAACTTTACAATAATTTATTTAATTTATTTTAAGATTGGTAATAAATATATATTTAAATAAAATGATGTGGCCCAGGAATTGATAGACGATATTTCTTAATTATGTTGGCTCGTAGCAGGAGTAATATAGACATTTCACTGCCACTAAGACCACCCGTAGTGGTAAAGATTTTGGATGTTTTTTGCCCCAATAACGCCCCAAAACGGCGCTGCCACCGCCCCATTGGGCATTGTTTTCAGAAAAATTAGGGGGGGGGGGGGGAGGCGTTGTGTAAAGAACGCCGGTGAATGTTCTCCATTATTGTTTGACCAATCAGAAGCTTCCAAGTATTATTTTTTGTTTTATTTTTTTTAAAGATAATAATTGGGTAATCATTTATGGGCATTATCCCACTACACCCATATATGAAAACGCCCCATAATGCCCCTTTGCTGACCGAGCTATCACATGGCGCAAAATGCCCAAAATTGAAACATTACCACTACACATGGTCTAACGAAAGGTTTAAACGTTCATCCATGGTAAAGACTATCATAATTATAACTCCTATAAATTAAAATATGGACGAAAAATACTATCTAGTGGGATTATTGCGTGTTGCGACGACGGTTGTAGAACCGACGAAAACTATGTAACGATCGGCTTCGACAGTATATACATTAGTATTTAAAAAACACCATTTGAAACGACGGTAAAAAACTAAAAATAAAAGTTTAAAGTTATATTTTAGGTTCAATTGTAATAAGTTATATAAAAAAGAATTAGAAAAAAGCAATTAAACGTATAGATAAAGAAAGATAAAAAATTATTTGTTAAAAAAAATAAAAACAATGTTATTAAACTCAAATGACGTATGACAACTCTATTAAATTTCAGAAGCAGAAAGTAAATTAGATATAGAAAAAGAAATAATAAGTTTCAGGACCGTATAATAACTTCGTTAAAGTTTAGTGGTAGAAACGTAAGTTACTTAATCTAAAATGAAACAACATGAATAAGGTAGAGGAGGTAGAGTGTGAAAAACAATAAAAGGACAAACAAAACACTATTCACAGCTTATTAAAACACTTTTATTGTTTCAAATCCAACTCTCTATATTAATATATCCAACATACTCATCTCCAAAAATAACTTTAATGCAAACAAAGTGAAAGAGGAAAGTGTCATTTTAGTCACCAAAAGTGTCATATATTAGTCTAAATAGTTTTTTTTTTTTTTTTTTTGTTATTTCATTCAATATAATTTTGAAATTTAATCGATAAGAGACTTACTATGTATTTCAGATGTATTATATTATACCAGTGAATTAAACACAGTTAATGGTGATTGATTCAAATGATATTTTTAAAGGCTATCAAAGAGTCTCTTAGCATGAAATCCATTAAGAAAACCACAAAAGCCGAGATTATAGACGTGTAAAAAAAACATTTAAATTGCGTATGTCTTGTAAAAGCCGAGATAGAAAGTTTATTAAAAAAATGGTAACTTTACAATAATTTAATTTATTGTAAGATTGACAAAATCATAACCACCTTTTATTATGCATCACACTTCATATTTTAATAATTAGGGTCTGTTTGGTATAGGGTAATGGAATGGACGAAGGAATGGAATGAACGAGGTAATGGAATGGACGAGGGAATGGAATGGATCATTACCATTCCATGTCTTGTTTGGTTACCATGTGTGAATGGAATAAATTATTATTGTGTATTGTTCGGTAGGCAAGAAAAACGGAGTAATAAAATCAACGGTGAGTGGTGGTGGTGGTCGGTGGTAGTGATTGTGGGTGGTTGGTTATAGGTGTCGGTGGTGGCTGTCGGCAGCGATGGGTGGTGGTGGTGGTGGCGGCGAGTGGCGATGCGGCGGTGACGACGAGTGGTGGTGGTGGCAAGGTGGTCGTTGGTGGTGGGTAGCAGCAGAGGTGGAGGTTGGTGGTGGTGGTGGTGGTGTCGACGATGGTAGTGGGCGGCAGCGGCGAGTGGCGTTGGCGGTTGGTCGCAGCTGTGGGTGATAACGGTGACGAGTGGGTGGAGGCGGTGGCTGTCGGGGTAAGGTCGTGGCGGGTGGCGGCGGTGGCTGTGGCTGTCGGGGTGAGGTGGTGGCGGGTGGCGGCAATGGTGTCGGTGGTGGGTGGTGGTGGTGGGTTGTGGCGAAGGTGGTGGGTTGTGATGTTGTTGATGAATGGTGCAAAAGGAGATGGAATGGAAAAAAAACATGGGGTGTGGAAGGAATGATTTTGAGGGAATGGAATGCCTTTTGGAATGAGTGATTCCATTCCATTGACCAACCAAACACCGTTTTCTTCATTCCCCCGTAATCATCCATTCCATTCCACCTCTCATTCCTGCATACCAAACACTACCTTAGTTGTTACGTTTTTTAACGGAAAGGAATGACGTGTCAATCACCGTGACACCGGACGTTGTGGCTAAAGTCGACTACTCGACCGCCGCCAGCCCCTTCGCTCTCCCAAATGTGCGGAAACTCAACCTCTACCCGCCCACGCATCTCATCCAAGACGAACCGGTATAGTTATGAAATGCACGAATAATATTTGCGCATCTACTTTATTTTAAGCAAAATGAAAGATACCAACCGAGACTACAACATATATCACTATTTAGTACTTACTTTTGTTTATACGTGAACTTTTAGTCACGCAAGCAAAATATTTTTGAAGAATATAACTTTTTTTAAATACAAAGTGGGTAAGTTTGTACATGCACTTTTTACTATTCACAAATTAAGGGATACATGACATATATTTGTGTTTTTACGACTATAGAGGTAAAATATGGCATGGCGTTTACGGTGCTGTATAAATACCAAAAAAATGATATTTATAACCCTAGCCAAAACGACTATGATGTATAGTTGTTTTAGATTACATAACATTGTTAACATATTCAATCTTGGTTAAAAGTGCAAGGAGCTATGAGGCTTTTAGGTCTCAAATGCGGAGGTAAGTGAACATGCATGCGCCGTTACTTTATGCACAACCAAAAAGCTTTATTACAGTGAAAGTTGCATCTCTCTCAAAACATAACCTTTGTATCAAGCAAGGCCTCATAATTACCTCATCCATTTGGTTGTTTTTGCATACAAGTCTCCTACAAACCCTAATTTTGACAAATTGACCTAGAAGTACAAGAAGCGCCTCTTCAAGGCCCAAGGCACTCCTTGAACACCTTGCGTGCCTCGTGCATCAGCCTTTTAAAACCAAGTATGAAATATTATCATACTGTCGACATAGACTAGCATATTACAAGGAAAACATAAGCACAAGCAAATCCCAAACACTCCTACCACTAAACAAAGTCATAAAGTTGAAATGAAGCTACATAAAGGTTGCATTAAGGGATACTTGAAGACACTCTAATGACTCATTGTCACACCCTAGCCTAAGGCGGAAACGTCAGGGCACGACGAATTGCAAACACTTGGAATAAACAAAGGGTTAACTTTGTAGAATAGTAAACAAGTTTTAAAAGTGTTCTAATTAGGTCACTCAAGTTTCAAAGATGTTCTGATCAGGTCACTCAACTATTATTTTTCATTAAAATTAAGGGTTTTTCATCCATATCATAGGTAACCGTGCTAATGTAGATTTTTGTTTCTTTTTTCCCCTTTATTTGATGCTAACGTCGAGTGATGATTGTGATGAACGTAAAACACCGTCGTAAGCTGTTGGTGTAGGTTTATATGTGGTGGTGTGACTAGTGTTGCGCTTGCAAGTGTTTTTGTGAGGGTGTGATGAAATATGATAAAAATGAGATGTCAGATTATAATTGGATTTGTAGCGGTCACTTCCACGTGTCATTCAGCAAGACGTCTAATCAGAAACCATCTGTCTATCCAACTCCAACAACCAAAACTCGTCGCATCTTTCGCCACGTGTCCTTACTTTTCAAAAATGACCAGCATGCCCTTACTTCAGCACCCACTTATCATGTTTCTTCTTATTCAGATCCAACACAAACCCTAGTTTTGTTTCTTCTCACACAAGGTACCATCAATTCTTCATTTATTATGTTCAATTTCAATGCGACTGTAGATTCTGTGTTAGATTGAATAAGTTTAATTCGTTTGGTTGATTGATTTCTTTTAATCTAGGGTTTATATGTGTTCGTACGTCTTTAGTTCGAATTAATTGATAAGAATTGATTGAAAATTAGTTATATAAACCCTAATTCGTTGAAAAATCGGTTGATTGATAATTGTAACAGTTTACAATTATCAATTTGAATATTTGAAGCACTTCATTGAGCATTGGTGTTTTGAATTTGTATTTGTTTTGGATCTAATTGAGTTTGTTTTTTAACAGTTTACAGTTTAGGTTATGATTCTGTTTTATATATGGTGCTTTGTTGATGTAATATCTTTGGACTTTTGAAAACTGGATGCTTGAAATTATGCAACAAGAGTGTTTTTTTTTTTTTTTTTTTTTTGTGCCAAAGTTTTATTTCAAAAAACGAAAACCCGACTAGCAAGAAGCTATGCAGTTTATATCGGTGGGATACCTAGGGTCCCTCTACAAAATATCGGTCTGGACGGCTCCGATATTATCGGCGATATTGACTAATATTTGACCATTGGTAGTAATTTTGGATGCCTTGGTTGATGTAAACGGAGGAAGATTCCATGGCTTACGATTAGATCATGTTTCAAATATTGGTACTTTTGAGTTTTGACATTTGATATTACTATTAAGAGTTAATTACTGTTTCGTCCCTGTGGTTTGTCAAAAATCACTATTTCAGTCCATTAGTTTAAAAATTGTGATTTCAGTCCCTGTGGTTTCTCTTTCGTAACCATTTCAGTCCATCTCGTAACCATTTCAGTCCCTGTACCAACAGAATAAATGGATTGAAATGGTTACGAAAGTGAAACCACAGGGACTGAAATGGTTACGAAAGTGAAACCGCAGGACTGAAATCGCAATTTTTAAACTAATGGACTGAAATAGTGATTTTTGACAAACCACAGGGACGAAAACAGTAATTAACTCTACTATTAATATTATATATGTTTTACGTTTTATATATGTGTATATATAAATTATGCATGATATTGAAAGTACCGATATCCCACCGCGATAACCTGTATCTCAAATATCTGCCCTTGACCAATATATCATTTTAGACCGCTATAAGTGCATAGGCAAGAAGCGAGACAAAACAACACCACGACCCCGAACCACATACCTAAGAGAGTAAGAGCAACAGGAGTGTTAAGAAGATCTTGTTTGCTCTAAAATTCATCATCATCATACTCAGTAAATCCCACCAATAGCAAAGCTAAGGTAGGGTCTGAGGAGGGTAAGATGTAGACAGTGTTACCTCTACCCCGTAGGAATAGAGAGACTGCTTCCAGTGAGACCCACGGCTCGATAGTAGTTTTGCATCAAGCCTTGAACATAAGGCACATAACACTCAGCAATTAAGACAAAGGCCGATTAGTGCATGTACTCCCTTGTCTTTCGGCTATCAACGCCACCACATGATGCATGATTAACCATCCCCCTCTTTTAACATTATTTTCACGAAATTAGTAAAATAACGTTAAAATTAGTGCACTTTCACTTTTGCGGCTTTGCCCCACGAGCGCCCACACATTATGAATATACGCATTTGGATTGTGATTTATACTTTTTTGCAGCTTTCTTCTTCATTATCCTCTATACTTTGTTGGTGATGAATATTGAATTGTGAACTAAATATTTGAATGTGATTCTGTATGAGACACTTCAGCCATGTGATACACTTGATTGGTTTACTAGTTACTTTGTGTTCTTACTAAGGCGTTTGTTGACTTCGTCTTCAGGTGGGAATGCCATCTTGAGCAAGATTGTTACTTTTTGGCTACTTGATAAGTTATTCACTTATTCGGGCATTGTTACACGAGATGAGCAAATGCATGGGCTGTGGAAATTTACGAAGAATGCTGGTACCGAAAGATAGTTTCATGAGTATTTATCAATGTTCTCTTATGCTAGATCCTGCTATATCGGTTTGGGATTGTACTGTTCGTAAGATTCGATATTCTTTTACTTCCGAGTGGGTGTAGGAACAACCGAACAAGAAGCGACCTTTAGCTTTTGTTAGTATTAGTTTTTCGAGTTTTTAGTAGTAGAAACAATCAAGAACTTAGGCATGGATTGTGGTAAAACGCCATCCGGTGTTAAAAAGATGAAGAAAAAGCAAGTGAAAGATGAGTTAGATCGAATCAAACAAGCGGAGAAGAAAAAAAGGCGATTGGAGAAAGCGCTCGCCACGTCAGCAGCCATTATTTCGGAGCTGGAGAAGAAGAAACAGCGGGAGAAAGGAGAGCAACGGAGGCTGGATGAAGAGGGTGCTGCGATAGCTGAAGCGGTTGCGTTGCAAGTGTTGAACGGTGAGGACTCGAATGACGCGTGCGGTCAAGTCGTTAATGGTAAACGAATTTACAGGAATGCCCATGGAGGATCCATATGTCGATGGAATGCACACAGGTTCGGTGAAAACGGGTCTTTTGTAAGGGGTGTCGAAGGATCGGGATCGTTTGTTGATGAGATGTCTGCGGCGGGACTAGTTACTGCACGGGCTGTTTCGACGCTTCAGATTGCGGATGATGAAGATATTAATGCTTTTGTGTTTAAAAGAATGGTGAAAGGGTGAGGGATTGAAATCGAATTTTTAATAATGGTTGTGTATATAATTTAAGTCTGGATTGTATTTACCATTTTGGTGTTCTTTCGCTACAACAGCTAGTCTTATGTTATATTTCAGTATTTTCGACTTGGGTGAGAAAAAAGCAGATTAACTGAATCAGAACCAATATTGATCAAACCAAACCGATATAACCTACTCGGACTAATAACCAACGTTTTCCGTTTTGTTTTTCTTCGACCGAAAATTATGTTTTGGTTTTGGTTGTACCTTGTTCCAAGAACGATCCGCACTCTGTATTGGAACGAAACCGCACGGAACTTGTTTGAATATCTGTTAATGGATTTATGGTTCAAATTCATTTCTTTGTGCCAAAAATATTGGGCCAGAATGCACAAGTAGTCAGCAGAAAATTCAGACCAAAAGCTTAAATGTAAAATCGAAAAGGGACTCATAACCAAACCGAGCCAATACGTAAGATCTAAAATCGGAAAAACAAAGCCGATTGGTTTATAGAATCGGAAAACCGAAATTTCTGTTTTTGTTTGGTTTGAGCCCAAAACCGACTCATGCTGTGTCATGCACACCCTTATTACCTGCCTTCTTGCAATTTATGGTTTTTTTTTGTTCAACAAGGATTTTGATAAAATTGGCTTCCAAAGTTTGATAGGACTGGATACTAATAAAGAGTTAGCGTCGTTAACTCATATCGGTTTGCTTTGGGATCCTAGTCATTTGTTCGACTGTACCTGCATCTTGTGCAGAAGGTATCACCTCTTTTAACGCAACTAAACTACCTCTCTTACCCGCTTGACATATTCGTAATGCATTACCAGGTCCATTAATACCAGTCCATGCATTGTTAATTTGTTAGGAATACATCCGTATTTAACCATGAAAGCCCAGGGGAGACGATGGTCACTCGACAACGGCATCTAATTCTTGGTGGTCCTTGTCTTCTTCAGACGAAGAGGAGATCTTTTTCGCAAACGTTGTGGTAAAGGCGGCACAGATTCTTATGGAGAAGGAAGAGGAAGACGTCTCGTCTGTAAGCGTTATTACCAGACGAATACGGATTAACAGAGACCGCCAAGGTTTGTCATTAATAAATTTTATTATCCTTATTCCTTATTACCCCGTATTTATATATTTTTTACGACAGTAGCGCACGACAAATTGGTGAACAATTATTTTTCGGATGCACCCCTTTACAATGCCGACATTTTCATACTAAGGTTCCGAACGAGTCGCCGGTTATTCACACGGTAGAACATATATGGAACAACGCAAACGACGGGGACGGTGACGAAGACGAGTAGTGTAATTTTTATAAATTTTTAAATGTCGTCTTTTTTTATAAATTTTAGGTCGTCTTTTTAAATGACTTTTATTATCTTCTTTGTCTTATTTTTATAAAGTTAAACAAATAAAAAGTTAAACAATAAAAACTAAACATTAAACAATAAAAGTTAAACAAATAAATAAAATAAACAATAAAAAATTATGTGGGGTAGCCCCATCCTCCACCCTACATGGGGGATGAGCCTCCCCATACCCACTAGTCTGTGGTCTTGTGTATCAAAAAAGATACTAGGGGTCATCTGGGAAAGTTGCACCGACTTTGAATATTTAAACGAGAACATGTTAGCGGAATGTAAAAAAGTTATAGACAGATCACAAACTACCAACTTATATAGTAATAGCAAAAGCCCAGAAATCCAAGTTCACCCCAAAATTTTAACTTTATAGCCGGTATCCCGTTACATAAACAAATCCTAAAACAACATGAAAAACAAACTAAATAGGTTTACTTGTAACCAGAAGCGGCATCTATGATGCAGGTTTCTGTTTCTTTGGCACGCGGTAGGCACCAACAACACAAGCATGATCTCGCTCAAAGGGCTCGAGGGTCACCTGTTCCATTGGTTTGAACTGCTCCGCCTGAAGCTTTTTAACTTCAGAAGCAAATACAGCCTCAGCAGGAACAGTCGAGTCAATACAGTTTGCCTGCAAAGTTTCAACAAAAAGAAATATGATGAGTTCAACTTAAAATTATATACAATGATCAAAAACATTAACAATTATAAATAAACTAACGAACCTTGATAGATATAACAAAATAGCCTCCTGATTTCAAGAAATAAGATGCATTGAGCGCTAAAATTCTTGCCTGCATAACGACAGAAAACAAAGGATGTTGATTTTAGTGGTGATACATGAATAACCGAGAAAAGTTGATATATATGAATTTACCGACTCAGATTTAAACCCGAAAGAAAAACGACATCTAATAGCATCAGAAACTCGATTTGTGCATCATCCAATGACGTCTTGAAGGGGAATCCGAGTTAATTCATCATATGTACTTGAAGTTATGTCATACACAGCTGACTATAAAATACTAAAACTCGAAACAAATTGGAAAACAATACACTATAAAACTTAAAACAGAAAACAATACACTATAAAACTTAAAACAGAAAAAATAACCCGATAAAACAGAATTAAAGTATATAGATACATCAGAAACTCGGTTTTGCATCATCCAAGATGTCCTGAAGGGGAATCCGAGTAATTCATCATATGTAAGTGTTATTTAACCAAACAAAGGCAAAAAAACATCAAAAATCAAAAAAATACAAAAAAAAATAATTGTAAAAACTTTTGTCAACTAAAAAAATTAACAAAAAAAGATAAAAAATTTTGATTACCAATATCGACCAACCATTAAAAACTATAATGCAGACAAAGAGTAAAATGCACGGATAGTCCCTGTGGTTTAGTGAAATTTCACCTTTAGTCCCCAAGTTTTCAAAATTACACTCTTAGTCCTTGTGGTTTGATAAGTTGTTACTCGGATAGTCCTCAAAGAGGATGGAGGTTAGTTTTTTCTGGTTAAGTGGGTGTGAAATGACAAGGACTATCCGAGTAACAACTTGTCAAACCACAGGGACTATCCGAGTAACCTTCATCCGCTTTAGGGACTATCCGAGTAACAACTTGTCAAACCACAGGGACTAAGAGTGTAATTTTGAAAACTTGTCAAATTAGCAGAATCAAACAATCATAAAATACAAACAAAAATAAAAAAATTTGTGATTTCAAATATCAAACTATCATGAAAAACAACCGAAAGCCAAAAACAAAAATGCAAGTGCAAATAAAAACAATAGTCTTGCTACATTTTAAAAGAGAAATTTATAAATGTAAAGCTTAAGAAACTGAAAGGAAGTAAATTAGGATAAACACAGTTAACAAAAGGTAAAATAAATTACAAATCAAACCTGATCAGGTTGAGCAACATCAGAAAAGATAACATCAACCATGCCAACAAGCATCCTGTACTTAGCTGGATGTCTAGCATCCTCAATAATAGGGATAACATTTGTTCGCTTTTTCGCCATGTTAACCAAATCTCTACCACTTCTGTGAGAGAACTCAACAGCATACACAACTCCAGTCTAACATAAATATTAAGAGAAAAACTACAACTTAATAGCTGTCTCAAAATTCAATTAAATGAACTCAAAAGGTTTGTAGACTAATACTTACTGGGCCAACAAGATCAGAAACATGAGAGACAGTGGTTCCGGATGCAGCTCCTAAGTACAGTACCTTGGAACCAGGTTTCTAGAAAAACATCAATAAGCAAATATTAATGAATATCATAATAATTTATATTTAAGAAGATATTTGCTATGATGTGAATATAGTATTTACCATCCATATGTTGTCAACTCCACCAAGAACAGCAGCAGCAAGCTTTGATCTGAAAGGGTTCCATACTCTGTATTCAACCTTTGTTCCATCTTCATTCTAATCACAAGAAATTAACCAAAAATACATCTTCATTAATCATTAAAATTAAAAGTATACATGTATACAAATTTAAAAAAATGATAAAATCATCTAAAACTTACATATTAATATTTGACAAAAAAAATACCTTTTTTATATTACATTTTAAATGTACAAAATTTTTAGTTATTTAAAAATTACTAATGTATAGCAAATTGTGACAAAAATAGCTAAAAAATACAAATATAAAATATATACAGAAAATGTAAAGGACTAAATAAACGATATAAAAACCCATGCTATAACTCAAATCAAGATAAGCTTAAGCAAGCTCTAGACTTTCCTATTTATCACAAATATATTATAGTATAGCTTAATTAAAAAAAATATTCTATGTTATAATAACAATAATTTAAATAAATAATCAAATAATAAAACAAAGAAATGCTCAAACTTGTAATTAAACCTAATTAAAATTAAATATTAGCTTCAAATTTGTATGCACACCAAGTGTTCGACAAAATGTCAAAATGAAAAAACAACAATACCTGAACAGAGATTCTCTTCTCATTATAAACAGCTTCTCCAGGCACCATATTCTTAGTACACAGAGCATCTTCTTTCCCTTTAGCAATAAACACACCATCATGTCTATGTGGCTCAACAATCACCTTACTTCCACCCTTCATTCCACCGCCTCTGCCACCACGACCACCGCGGCCACCACGACCACCCCTGCCGCCGCTTCTTCCACCACCGCGGGTCATCTCGCCGCCACCACGGCCTCTACCGCCGCTGAAACCTCCTCTTCCCCTTCCTCCACCTCTGCCGCCACCGTCTCCGCGGCCGCCGCTGAAACCACCGCTACGGCCGCCACTGAAACCGCCGCCACGTCCTCCTCCGCCTCTCATTGGTGCCCTCATTTTAGGGTTTGTGTAGGTGAAAGGGTATTAGGGTTTATGGGGTGGAGTGGGAATATAGAACGGCGAATTGGGGGTTTTTATAAGGTTAGGGTTTAGGGTTTTTGTTTCTGGTTGATGAATATTTTAATTTGTTTTGGTTTTGCTTACTGGGCTTGGCCCGAACAAAAGAGTTGTGTGAGTGTGACCCAAATACTTTGGTTTAAGCCCAACTTAGTCTCAAAACTTTATATAAAACTTCTTTTTTTTAACTCAGGGGTTGAGATCCTATACAAACAGTGCTAACTGTAAGAACCGTAAGAACAGATCTGAACCATTGATAGTTTAAATCAAGGGTTATGGTTGATTATAAATAAAACCCTTATAATTAAAAATTAGTACTAACAAGTTATGGGTAATTATGTAAAATTGCTAGTCATTTGACATTTTCAATTAAATACAAATTTCACCAAGGTTTTTTAAACTAAAATAACTTTTATATACTTCATTATTTAAAAAAAAAAAACATACCATAAAATCAAGTATTTTTTTATCTTTAATATGAGTACCATATTGCTATACTTTTTTTTTATTTATAAAAGTAACTTTTAAAAAAGTTACCAAAAGTTGTTTTATAATTGTGCTGATAATGTGCTGATTATGTGTTAATTACAATATAATTGTCCATCGAGATATTTCATAAAATTTGTTAAATATTCTTCCCATAAGATTTTATCCTGCTTAAAGGTGATTTCAATCAGCACTTTGAAAACTAACCAACATGTGTATTAACAACACTTTAAAAACATACCAGCACATATGCTAACAACACTTTAAAAACATATCAGCACATGTGCTAACAGAACTTTAGAAACATACCAGCACATGTGTAAACAACACATTAAAAACATACTGAAAAAAATAAGTAGCACATGTTTTAGCAGCACTTGAAAAACAAGCACAACATGGAATTAAATTTGTTTTTTGCTGCACTTGAAAAACAAGCACAACAGAAAACTAAATTTATGTAAATACATATGCTAACTGCGTAATGGAAAATTAATTTCAAGTTTTTATTTTAATTTTTCTGTTTATTTCTTTATTTGAATTCTTGGTACTTATCTTTATTGACTTTTATCTTAGTTTAAAACAATCATATAGTTGTAATAATTTGTTACAATGTGCTGATTAACAAATTGCCTGTTGTTGGCGGAGATTGTGTTGATTAACAAAGTGCTGATTAACAAAGTGTCTATTGTTGCGATTTGTGAAGATTATGCTGATTTACAAAGTGCCTGTTGTTGGAAATTTTCAAATTTTGATTTGAAATAGTGCATGAATATAGGGGATAATTAAAATTTGGAATTAATTAAATTCAAAAAATAGAGTGATAAAGTCTAAAATACCCTTGTCTAGTTTTTTTTAATGAAGGACACATGTCTAATAGTGGTTGGTTCTTATAGTTCTTACACATATTGAGGTTTGTATTTGATCCCATCTCTTTAACTCAGTGTGAGTGTGACCCAAATACTTTGGTTTAAGCCCAATTTAGTCTCAAAACTTTATATAAAACTTCTTTTTGTTAACTCAATTATTGTTTTTAGGGAAATTGGATTGAAATAACCCTAAGTTTCATCATTTGACCGATAACACTTTCAATTTATGAATTGTATCATGTAACTCCCAACTTTCAACCTATTTTCCTCTTACACTCACTCCCAAACTAACTGAACCTTAACCCAGTTAGTTTTTTTTGTTGATGTGGCTTCTAACATGACATTTTTTTCCTGATGTGGTACTTTTGCTGACGTGATATCTGATGTGGTGAAGTGCCATCTGACGTCAGCTAACTTGGTTAGGGTTCAATTAGTTTGAGAGTGTCAGAAGAAAATAAGTTGAAAGTTGGGAGTGGTGTGGTATGATTCATAAGTTGGGAGTGTTATCGGCCAAATGATAAAAGTTGAGGTTATTTAAATTCAATGCCCCTTATTTTTATAATAACTAATTTATAATATATTATAATGCATGAGGGATGGGCATTTTAAGATACAAAAAAACTAAGAATTTTTTCCCTCTTAATTTATAAATATACCCCTAGAATAAGGTTACATTGGTCTTTTAAACAATATATATATTTTTAGCCCCCCATCTTATCACACTTAAATCCCTAAATTTTAACAAAATCATGTATAATTAAGGGGTTGTTTGGCTGAGCTTTTCAAAACAGCTTATTTGCTTATTTGCTTTTCTGAAAAGCAAATAAGTCAATAAGCTCTTTTGAAAAGCTTTAAAATGGAGCTTTTCAAAACAGCTTATTGACTTATTTGCTTTTCAGAAAGCAAATAAGCAAATAAGCTCTTTTAAAAAGCTCAGACAAACAGCCCCTAATTACACTTCCCCCATCCACAACAAACTTATAATTCTTTTATGTATTCTTGTCGTATCTTTTAAACTATAATGCTTTAAAAAAATCCAAAGGTACCATTACGACCTACTCATTTTTATCGACGTTTTGATAGTTGTTTTGGTCAGTATTGACGTGTGGATTAAAAGGTACAAGTAGATAATTATTTAGTGCACAAGTGATTAAAGTCCAACGTCCTTGGTCAGTATCACTGAATGTTTAATAGATATAGAACGTCAAGTGATTAAATATCGTCAATGCTATAGAATGTTTAATAGCTAATATGTATAATTTTGATTAAAATTACAAGTGGGTAGAAATTTAATAATACAAATGACATAAATAAAACTAAATAGAGTAACGTAAATTAAACCAAACCACAATAAATCATTAAAAGTTTAAACCATACGATAGATAATAAAACACAACCGCAACTAAAATAAATTTAATCACACATAAACATGTACATTTACTACACCCAGAACCGAACAAACATTAGAACGATTGTACTTTAAGATACACCCACACGATTCCCAATATTCACACCTTCGAACCTGAACCAGTCTGCATAAGTTAACTCGCCCAACTTTGAGCTTTTTGTGACCAACCTGAATGTGTACAAAATCAAAATGTCAACACATTACACAAGATTAAACAACCCATACCTAGGAGATTAAATTCATATCATTATAGAGAAGAATATAGGGAACGATGAATCTCTGAGCTAACATGATACCACCTATATGATTGTGCTTCTTTGTGCTAACAGGACACAAAAATGAGCACTAAATGTAAGCAAATGCAAGATTAAATTGTAACATGGCCTTGTCCATGTAGTTGGTTTGTGATGTTTACTGATGTGTGCTAAACAGACTATAAAATTAACTAAGTTAGACTCTCTAAACTAGACACTACAAAGCTTTAAATTTATAAAACAGACTCTCTAAACCTAAACCACACAACCGGCAAGTGTACCGGTCAATGTAGTACAGTCTAAGCAAGTCCGAGTATCGAACCACAGGACTCTATGTATCACGCAAACTAGACTCTGACAGACGCTGACAGACACGACTAAGACTTGTTTTAATTGTTTGGGGGGGGGGGGTTACGGAAAACTAGGAAATCTATTTTAAACTACTAAATTAAACTAAAATTAACTAATACGAAATAAGACCGAGGACTTTTCTTTATGCGAGAACGAGACCACCTAGACAAGAATCCTGGATTGTTTTTAAGAGATTACCGATTAAGTTAAGTGCACGAGTTATGGAACCGGGATCGTAAAGTACTAAACCTATTAAGAACCAACGAGGCCCCTCGACCCTTCTCAAGGAGAAACCTGTGGCACTACCTAGGCCGTTAATTCTACCGGTTATTAGACGCCTTTCCAGTTGTCTAATTATTGTGTAAGTACCCTAATGTTGACCTATTCTTTTCCAATCCTAGGTCTAAGGTAGTTTGAAGTAATTAATTTGACTTGATAGACTAATAAGACCGACAGGTAAACCAAGACATAACCTTTCCCAAGGCCTATCTAAAGCAATTCGCCGGGTAAGACCTACCAATAGCCCCTCACTTCCCAGGTATTAGGACTAGTAGAACACTAAGACTTAGCAAATTATTATCAGTTACTTCTAGGGGTTATTGGCCAATTCTCCCTAAAGAGTTAAGGTTTTCTTACGTGATATAGACACTCACCGAAATCCTAAACCCTAATATGACTCTATGTTGTGATACAGACCGTCACTAAGAATCATACGAAGCAAATAATAACAATAAACCAACTCAAAGCATGCATATACATCAAATCATTAAATCAAACCGCTTACAAAACACAATTAATCCATAACAATCATGCAAATAACATTAACGGTAAAAACTTTATATCAATCCATTCATCAAGTCTAGGCGGTTAATAAATCTAGCCGAGCATGTTCATAAACGAAAACAAATCAAAGATGTTCAACAAAGAATTCATCATAACAAGTTTCGTAAGAAAAGACAAGAACAAGGAACTAGAAAACCCGATTAGATCTTCAAGTCTTCTTCCCCGAACTCGTACCAATGATTCCTAGGCTTCAAGATCTCTGAAAACGCTCCAAAAAAACTTAACAATTGCCCAAGATGTCCCCAAAGTCGAATTAGGGTTTTTCCACACGTTTTGGATGTTTTTATATAACTTTCCAAAATAACCCTTTACTAAATTCGTAATAATTACCAATCAGAACGTTCTGGCTGGCCGCCAGAAACTCAGGGACTTGGTGGTGGGGTGCCACCTTGTTTTTCAGCTCATTTACTAACTCCAGACTCTCGCCAGTTGCCAGAAACTTGCTCAGTGGGTGATGGGGTGCCAGAAAGTGACTTTTCAGCTTTTAAACTCTATTTCAACTCTTCAACCTTTCCAACATGCTTCAAGCCTTGACACTTCTAACATTTTAACTCGTTTTACTCGGTTTCTCGCATATTTGAGCATCAAGACCTACAAAACACGATTTGATCAATAATATACATATTCTAACGAAAATCAAAACTAAATATAACGAAAACTATACAAACTTTACACGAATAAATGATGTATTTTGCAATACATCAAACATCCCCACACTTACTCTTTTTTCGTCCTCGAAAAAGAATTATGCAACGGAATCATAAACAAACAATTACCCGGGCCAAAAGTATAGGTATAATTAATTAAAACCAAGATTTGCGTTAGCTGCAATTGCGAATATACTTATCCCTTTAAACCCGAATCCAGTCCTAAACCCTTATCATGTAAATTTAGTTTAAGTGCGGTCAGTCTACCTAGGGTCTCACGCTAGAATCTACAGTCAACATACTCCCAACTCAAGCTTATAGGACTAAAAGAACGATCATTTGACCAATTCCTAACCGTTTTATACCAAGATAAAGAGAGTTTGAAATCAAATCTAATTTTATTTCTTTTCTCTTTTTTTTTCTAGCTTGCTTTGTTTTTTTTTTTTTCATTCGTGAGACTAGACGATGTTTTCCCTAACCCAGCGGTATTCCGACTGTAGAGTCGCTATCCCCAATCACAGATTACATAGGTTTCGGTACTTTTATTCGGCAAGTCGATTTCACACATCCTAGAGGCATTCCGGCTGTAGAGTCGCTATCCCCAACTCGGATTACATAGGCCTGTGTTACTTTCATTTAGTTTCTAGCTCACTTTTATTCTATTTTTTTTTCTTTTTCAGCGAGATATGATAAAAAACTCTAACTATCTTAGCTTATAACGGCATCCTTTATACTATTTTTGCCGGTTTTAGTTTCCCATATTTCCCAGGCGAGAACCCACTAGCAGACCGACAATTAAGGTATATTAACTCAAAGGGACTTAGAACCAAAACCCGGGCCTATCCACATATCCCAAACTAGAGCAAACTCAGTTTATTATAATCTCATATTATTATTATTTGAACCCGAGCAAAAATTTGTTTTTTCTATCATTTTCCGCTTAAAAATGCAAACTTCTTTTATTTCAAAGACATTTTCTATTTTTTCAATTTTTTTTGGATTTTTCAATTTTTAGTTTTTTTTTTAATAAGTTAGACTCGATATTTACATGTATCCCATCCCCACACTTAGAGATTGCATTGTCCCTAATGCAAGAACGAAAATACGACTCGACAACTACCTAAAAAAACAAAACTACAAACGAAATAAATAAAAAAAAATACAACAACAACAAAAAGGGAAACGACTTAGCTGAGTATGTGAGACTGTCAAAGTGCCAGTCGTTTCCACATAAGCCCTCCAATTCGATACGCGCTCAGCAAACAACTCTAATCTCGGACACGCGAACGAAAGCAGCTACAAATACCAACCTAATCACGCAAACACTAGCAAAAGATAATATCATATATCACGTTCAACAACCATCCACAAGTGTATTAACCAACCCCAAAATCCTAACCAACCTGTTTAACGTATTAATACAGACCAATAAACGAGGATTAAAAACAGCATAAAGATAAAAATAAACAAAAGTTATAAGCTGTCATCCTCGCTTCATCCTCGCATTCTACTCCGCATTATCCAACACCTCACCACCCGCCTGTATCCCACTCTTGGGCGAGTATCTGGGCCTCGTTTCCTGTTGGGCCGACTGCATGATCCTGCACCTGACATTCTGCAAAAACAATTCACGTATGACAAGACAACGAAAAGCAGAGTGTTAGTCACGAACTATTTTTTTTGTACTTTTGAATTTTTTTCATTTTTTTTCTTCTTTTAACCTTTTTAATTTAATTTTTTTTTAATATATACAAAAACAACGGCCGTATAGCATTACGTTCGCGACCGTAGTTTAAAACAAAGTGATGTTAAAGCGGCATTTTGCAAATCCCTTTTTAAGCATAAACCGAACCTCGCCCGAATGGAGATTGAGTACGGGCGAGTGGTATCAATAATAAGATTAGCAGAAGACGCAATAAGACACTACGATGACTCAAACACAAAAAAAAACGACACCAAAGACCCTAAACTAACCATTTGACTAGACTCGATCTAACTTAGACGCAAAGTACACCGAGTACAAACTATACCTTCTCCCAGCACGTTACTTGCCCTCAAGTAAACCCAAGTGCCTCCCCAAATCGACATCGACATCCAAACTTGCGTAAAATCAGCCATGTAGTAGTTGAAAACAAATTTTAGCATCGAAAATTTCCGCCTAGCTGAAGGAGGTTTCATCCTTTGCAAAAAGTTCGATTCAAAATGCAAGTTTCGCGCTTTAGACGCCAATGTACTACCAAACCAAACCAAATTCAGCAATTAAAGTCCCAATCCAACCCGACAATCACTAATATCCCGAAACCGAACCACAATCCGAAGCAACATTGAGTGTAAACCGGTGAAAGTTGAAAAACTTATATTATGCATTAGCGAAACGGGTCAAAACAGTGACTAAATCTGATTTTTTATGTCAACAATTCACCCAACTGAATCCCCACACTCAATGTTAGCGCACCCGAAATCAAGTTTTGATGAACATGGCAATCTAACTCCAAACCGAACCACCCGCACACAATATTCTGCCTAAACACCCCAAACCGAACTCAACCGCAACCGTATACATCTTTAAAAACCTTGCAAGACTCAACATTCAACCAAAAACGAACTCTAACTAGGACTAACTAAGCAAAAACGGACAAGATACGACTCATAATACAAGTAACAACAAGAAGCATACCTGAGATTCGAGAGATTTAAGAAAAATCAGAAGTATTTTCGGTTAGACTTGAACTCCACAGTGGAACTCGAATTGATGGTTTTAAATTGTGGAATGTGGGTTAAAACCTGAATTCATTAAGGGGTAGAAGGAATGGGGATGATGAAGGGGTTATCGGCAGTGAGTGCAGGGAAGTGAAGAGGGAAGAGTGGTGAGTCAGCGGTGGTGGGTGATAAGTTTGGGGGTGATTGAAGGGTAATGGGGAGGGGGTTTACGGTTGGGTGTGAGAGGAGAGTGAAGAAGATGGGGAAGTATCGGCGGTGACTGGTGGAATGGAGGGTGGCGGTGATGAACAGGTTAGGTGAATGGCGATAGGGAGGAGGTTGATCGGTGAATGATGGAGGAGAATTACCGGTGTGGGGGGAAATTGTTTGGCAGTTTGATGTAGAGGAGAAGGGGTTACGGCAGTGTTGGGGAAGAAGGAGGGCAAAAAGAGTGGAGGCTAGCAGGAGGATTTGTTTTAGGTTTTAATTTAACTCTATATTTTTTTTAAAACTTGTTCTCAGCTGCAGATAACATGTTTGGCGGCCCGCCAAAAATATGTGAAGTTGGTGGCGGCCGCCACCACGTTACTTCCGAGAAGAAAACAAAGTTACGTGTTTTTATTTTATTTAAGTTGTGGGCTGCAGATATGGTTTCTGGCGGCCGCCAAAAATATCATATGTGGGTGGCGGCCCGCCACCACGTTATATATATTCCCGATTTTTTTTTTTAAATCCTTCCTTTTCATGCCTTAGAAAAATTTTGCTTTATTTCCCAAACCATCCAATCAACCCCAACAAAAAATTTCTAACACTTAGAGCTTACTTGGAACGTTGTTTCTCTCCTAGATTCCTGCAAATCTTCGGTAATGCACTCCTGCAAACGACTCAACACACAAACAAGGACCCGACAAAACTAACAAAACACACGCTAGCTACTAAAAATTACGGAAAAAAAAATATAAAGAAATAAATAACTAGGATACAACCGGTACAAACTCTACACTTGGGGTTTCAACTTTTTACATACTTATGGAGGATCATAGAGATGCAGCTCACCTCCAAACACACACTCGCGGGCTGTAGCACCACTATATGTATCGCCCAAATCAACCCGAAAACCCTTATCTCTTTCAAGACCTCTCAATTCTTCATCTAGCGTTTTGAATCTACATTCCCCATATTGAAATCTATCCCCACACTGAGGTTTGCTCAGTGTCTTAATCTGAGATTCTAAACGCTCCACTCTCTCCTCCAATTCCTCTAACTTTCTATCCGGTGGGTCCCCACACTTAAATCCTGTCCCTTTCTCTAAACTCGCATCACTAACATCCCTCTTCTCATCTCTCTCATCTTTCTCACACTCCCCCACTAACGAAACCGAGCGCACTCTGTCAGTATGCCCTTTCGAACTCATAACCTCAAAAACTACTGATTCCTCGCCCGCTCTAAGTGTGATGGTGCCTAAAGAGACATCTATTAGAGCTTTAGCGGTGTTTAAGAATGGGCGACCTAAAATTAACGGTATGTTTTCATCGGCTTCCATGTCTAGAATAACGAAATCGGCCGGAAAAACAAACTTGTCCACCTTAACAAGCAGATTCTCCACTATTCCCCTCGGGTGTTTCACGGACCTATCAGCTAAGGACAATGTCATTCGAGTAGGTGAAAGCTCGCCTAAATCTAGCTTCTCGTAAAGCGAAAAGGGCATTAAATTAATGCTAGCACCTAGGTCAGCTAAGGCTCTAGTGTTCGTGTTACTACCGAATAGACAAGGAATAGTGAACACACCGGGATCGGTAAGCTTTTCGGGCAACTTATTTGAAACGACGGCCGAACACCCTCCATGCAATGGGACATTAGACAACTCACCTAATTTCTCCTTATTCCTAAGAAGGTCCTTCAAAAATTTTGCATATTTTGGCATGGACTGGAGTGTCTCTATAAACGGAAGATTAATCTTCAATTGCTTGAAGATATCTAAGAACTGCCCGTATTCCCTTGAGTATTTTTGATTCTTAAGACGCGAGGGATACGGAACATACGCATGATTCACATAGGGTGAAGGTCTCACGTCTATGGGCTTTTTCTCAACGTTCTTCTCACTTTGAGATTCATCGGGCTGTGCGGTACTTGCTGGGCTTAGCCTCTTTTGCACTTTGCCGGGAGCCTCCATCTCTATCACTTCATCTATAATGTCTCCATCCTCATCAACCTCTCTCTCTTCTACGCTCGGGTTCCCTACGGTTTTGCCACTACGAGTGGTAATGGCTTTTACATGAGCATTCGGGTTAGGTTGGGTGTTAGCTGCAAACTGACCGGGTAATCTTTCATCTAACTTCCTAGACATATCACTTACAACCCTAGAAAGATCTTGGACCGCAGCTTGGTGATTCTTAAGCATAAGATCATGTTCACTAAGTTTCTTTTGGGTATTTTGATCCCTAACAATTAGTTGACTCATCATGGACTCCATTCTTTCCATGCTACCCCCCAAATCGAAACTTGAGCCTTGACCTGTTTGAACCTGATTATTTGACCCCCCATCCTTGACTTGCCTATTTAGACCCCCACTGAAAAGCGAACCTAGACCTCTATTTGAATTTTGAGCTATTTGAAAACCAGGAGGTCCATTTGAGCGAAAATTGTTATTATTATTAAAATTATTATTATTATTTCGCCAACCTGACCCAAAATTATTATTATTATTATTATTAGACTGACCTCTACCAAACCCTCCTCCTAAATAATCACATTGCTCCTCAACAACTAGTAAAGGACATGCACTCGTGTCGTGACCACCTCGACAAAACTCACACTTATCAACCTTAGCTCTAATCTCCTTAAGCTCTCGAGTGATGTTTTCCAAAACAGAGGCTAAACTAGGGTCCATGGTGACATGGTTCACCCCTTGGGCGGGTGCACTAGTAGTGGTGTGGGAATTACCACTTTGATACCTCTGATCGGATCGTGATTGGGATTGAGACTGAGCAAATGCCTCAAAACGCTCTCGACACTCAGCTACTGTAAGAATACCCATCATGTGCCCCCCCCCCCCCGCATTAGTGTCGAACCTCTCACGAGTCTCTTGGGTGAGACCGTTATAAAATTTCTCGCACAAAGCCCAATCAGAAAGACCATGCTGGGAGCAACGAGCACAAAGGTTTTGGAAACGCTCCCAAGCAAGGTAGTAAGGCTCGTCGGGCTCCATGCGAAAAGAGTGGATTTGGTCCCTAAGACGTGCGGCTTTGGCGGGCGGGAAATACTTGTTCAAAAAGGCTTGACGAAGCCCCGCCCAAGTGGTAAAGGTACCGGTTGGTTGAGAGTCCAACCAAGTAGCCGCACGGCCGGCTAATGAAAACGGGAAAAGCTGTAAGTAGGTGGCATCGTTGGGTGCACCGCTAAGGCTAAAGGTAGCTAGCATCCTAGAGAAACGGTTAATGTGGGCCGGAGCGTCCTCATCATCTCGGCCATGGAATTGGATACTATTGGTGATGGCCTGCATGGCATAAGATGGAATTTGCCATGAATTTTCATTAACTATGGGTGGAACGGTTATGGGTGAGGCAAGGCCGGTGAAATTTTGGGTGGCTTGCTGATGGACGGTTTGCCTAGGGTTGGCCATTGGTTCTAAGTTTTCTGAATTACTAGAGGTACTAGAAGTAGGACTATTGGGTGGGGAAACCTTGGGTGAAGTTTTAGGTGAACGGTTTGGCGAAGGTGGTGGTGTGGGAGGCGGGGTGGGTAACGGGGTGGAATCGAAATTGGGAAAATGAGGCGGGGTGGGTAACGGGGTGGTTCGGTGTTTTTCAGCTCATTTACTAACTCCAGACTCTCGCCAGCTGCCAGAAACTTGCTCAGTGGGTGATGGGGTGCCAGAAAGTGACTTTTCAGCTTTTAAACTCTGTTTCAACTCTTCAACCTTTCCAACATGCTTCAAGCCTTGACACTTCAACATTTTAACTCGTTTTACTCGGTTTCTCGCATATTTGAGCATCAAGACCTACAAAACACGATTTGATCAATAATATACATATTCTAACGAAAATCAAAACTAAATATAACGAAAACTATACAAACTTTACACGAATAAATGATGTATTTTGCAATACATCATGTACCCTGTGGTTCGTTTATTATTTCCTCAATCGTTTTAATTATGTAGCCATCGAGCCCTTAAAGAGTTTACCGGTAACAAAATTAGGAGAATGAGAATGTGAAGAGCTTGTTGTTGACATACATATGATGTGTTAATTGTTTTTGCTTTCCTCAAAACGATGTTTGTTAACACACATCACATGTATGTTAACAACCAGCTTACCCGGTAACATTAAATCTTACGCTAACTCAAATATTAACCTAAAAGAACATAACAAACACCGAACTTTAATAAGAGTATACATACCTTAACATAGCTGACACCAAGGCCCTTTCAAATTGTGCATCACATATTTGTTGTAATCTTTGATGATTCTCATGATTAAATCGGATGTTCATTATGTTCGTTTTGTCTCCTTAAACCACCTAATAGATTTGACCTAATCAAATATTATTTAAAAATGTTAAGCTAACCCATGAACGCATCATTCATAATCTGCTTATAAACATCCATATTGGATAATGAGTGAATTTACAAATTCGTACACATCTTTTGTCGCTTCGCTTGCATCAGCATAAGCGTAACTAAACGTTCAAGAAATCAAAAGCAATTAACTGCTCACATGTATGTTTACAACCAGTTTGGGGGTTAGATACCGTATGCACATTTTTAACATACTATAAAATGTGCATGCGTATGTGACTGATGAAAAAATATAGAACATAATAAAACCTTTAAAAACAGAATATTAAACACATAAAAATATAAAACATAATATTAAGCACAATAAACAGAACATTAAACACCAAAGTTTTTAAATTTTAAAACTACTGCACTACTAATGTTTATCCTATAAATACATAGTACTGCACACCTGTTTCAATTGCTAAAAAAAGTTAGGCATGGATCTGATTCTGAGTTTTCAACCATTAAGTTTAAGACTTATCATTCCTTATTCGTGTACTACTTTCTTTAACTTTTATGTTTAAGACTTATTTTTTTGCTTTTTCATGTGTTACTTTATTGCATCAATGGTTTCTTTAAGTACTTGATAATTTAAGTGCTAATTTTATTACTTACTAGACATGTGTAACACTTATGAATAAAAAAACTATCGGAAATAAGTGTCGTAATGCAAAGTGTCGCCCCAGCCGCATTGCGCGAGCACCCTACTAGTACATGTAAAATGGGCAATTCCGACTGTGGCATTAACCGTTTACTTCAATACATTTGAACCCTTATATAAAAAAACTAAAACATTTATGTAAACTTCAAGAGCAATCTATCATTTCTCAAAACCTGATCCGATAAGGCCACCTCTTCAAATCACTTTGTTTTTTAAAACTCCAAACACCTATCATTTCTAGCTATTCGATCAAGCTTGTTTTCATCTAACATTATTATGATGTATGATACTTACTTTTTGATGCTAAAAAATCTAATATCATTTTTCCTTTTTTCCCCCAATTTCTTTCACCCGATGTTAACTTCTAAACAAATAATTCATGATCCTTTTTCTCAGTTAGTCAAGCCTTCTTTCGTATAATCCATCATTACATCCTATCCTGCCTGGTTCTTTTTCATCTTTAGTTAGAGTTTTATGTTTTTCTTCTTCGCACGCAAGGTGTTCGACGAAATGCCTAGGTGATTTTTTCGGGGTTTTTTAGCGTAGCGGATCAATTACCTTTTGACCCATCAGCTGCGTTTCCTTTTGGGTTGGGTTTTCTTTATTGGTGTTGGCGTACGCGACATTATCTAAGTGTCGACTCCGCCTACTTAGTTTTGTTATGGTTGGTTCTAATGGTAGCGGTTTCTGGCCTTGTCCTTTCCGACGGTTTCATTGTTGCCCCGATGGCTTGGTGGGGGCTAAGGGATTCCCAAGGTTAATGGCACATATCAAGAGTCACCATTTGGGCTCAGACGAGAGGAAAGATTCTTTGAGATGTGCAATTGCTGACGATCTTAACCTTTTTACCTCTGTTTGTGAAGCTTTGAGGGTGTCCGGACAATGGTTATGTGGTGAGTGTATGTGCCCTCATGCTTTCAGTCGGGCGTGCCACCATGAGGATAAGGTTATTCGGTTTGTGCCAGGTGAGAGAGATGAACAGGGTTTTATTATTGGCATCACTAGACCCGGTGTTGAAAATGTTGATACCTCGTCGGAAGACTTGGGTGTAGATATTGCTTTGCTTGACCGTGTTTTCTCTCTCCCCATCAAGACTGTTAAGAGTATCCCCCTTAGTTGTCGTATGGCTTTTGCCCAAGTCTTAACTGCAGCTTTGGACAAGGTGGTTGCTATGCCTGATTCTGTTGAGGCATGGGTTCGACTTTTGATATTACCACGTTGCACCTTGCGGGTGTTCAAGCCTGCTGGTCGTCAGGACAAGAGGTCGGGCAATAGGAAGACGGGCCAATGCCTTAGCATCCAGCGGTCTTTGGCTCAGTGGGGTGATCGGGAGGGTTTTGCCACTCTTGTCCAGTCGTTGTTTGATCAACCCATGAGGGGGGTTACGGATGGAATCAAAAAGGGCATTGAGATTGATAATGACTGTGGGGGGACCAATGTCAAGCAATGTTTACGTAAGGTTGCTGATGGTCATTTCACTGCAGCGGTTAAGGTTTTATGCTCCTCGGGGGTCGCCCCTCTCAATAAGAATACTCTGGAGGCTTTAGTGGCTAAGCACCCATGTATGCCCCCTCCTTCCATGCCTGCCTCCTTGCCTTCTGAGTCTCCTCTTGTGGTAGAGCCCGATTGTGTGCTCGGGTGTATTAAATCTTTCCCCAAAGGTACGTCGTGCGGGAGAGACGGTTTAAGGGCCCAACATCTTTTAGATGCTTTTTGTGGGGAGGGGTCTGTGATTGCTGATAGCCTGCTTAGGGCTACTTCAGCTATGGTTAATTTATGCTTGGGGGGGAGGTGCCCGAGGAGTCTTGCGGAGTTTGTCGCTTCTGCTCCTCTTACACCTCTTCTCAAACCGGATAATGGGATTAGGCCTATCGCTGTTGGGTCGATTTGGAGGAGGGTGATCTCCAAGGTGGCCATGAAAGGTGTTGGGAAGGAGATGGCCAAATACCTTGGTGATTTCCAGTTTGGGGTAGGTATTCCGTGTGGGGCAGAGGCCGTTCTTCATAGTGCGAATAGGTTCCTTAATGAGTACCACCAAGATGGGTCTCTTGCTATGCTTACTGTTGATTTTTCGAACGCTTTTAATTTGGTTGACAGGACAGCCCTACTGTACGAGGTAAGGAAAAGGTGTCCTTCTATTTCTACGTGGGTCGATTTTTTATATGGTCAACCAGCTAGATTATATGTGGGGGATGAGTTTATTTGGTCTACTACTGGTGTTCAGCAGGGGGACCCCTTGGGGCCCCTCCTTTTTGCCCTTGTTCTACACCCCCTTGTTCACCGAATAAGGGATCGCTGCAATCTTCTATTTCACGCCTGGTACCTAGATGACGGAACGCTTATTGGAGATGCCACCCAAGTGGCTAATGCTTTAGAGGTCATCAGAGTTGAGGGTCCTTCCTTAGGGCTTCAACTTAATATAAAGAAAACTGAAGTTTTCTGGCCAACCTGCAATGGTGTAAAGGTTCAGAAGGGCTTATTCCCTCGGGGGATTGGGAGGCCGGTGCTGGGTGTGAAACTCCTGGGGGGTGTCGTTAGTCGTGATGCAGAGTTTATTAGTAGTATGGCTCTTAAAAGAGCGAACTGTGCAGTCGAGCTGATGAGGTGCCTTAAACGCCTACGGGACCCTTAGAGCGAGCTCCTCTTGCTTCGTTCTTGTATGGGTGTTGCTAAATTACTGTTTGGTCTTCGAACGTGTCAACCTTCTTTGGTCGGGGGAGCTGTCTCTGTTTTTGATGAAGGCCTCCGGGGAGCATTAGAGGATATTGTTGTTTGTGGGGGTGCCTTTTTTGGAGATCTCCAGTGGAGGTTGGCTTCTCTCCCGACCCGGTTCGGAGGCTTAGGGATTTGTACGGCCGAGGATGCCTCTTCATATGCATTCGTGGCTTCAAGGGCCCAATCTTGGGGTTTACAAGACCACATACTCCGAGAATGTGGTGGGGATGTTTTAGACTCCGATTACAGGAGTGCGTTGGACCTTTTGCATAGTTCTCTTCCCGACCTTGATATTGGCGGTTTCTACATTAAAGACACCGCCCCTCCTAAATCCCAGAAAATTCTGGCGAATGCCTTATATGGCGAAATTGTCAAGAGGTTTGAAGAGAAGTTTGTTTTATCCCCTCGGCAAAGAGCTGTGTTTGAATGTCTACGTGCCCCACATGCTCAAGATTTTCTGTCTGTCGTACCTATTAAAGGCTTGGGGCAACACATGTCGGCTGTGGAATACCGTGCTATCCTTAGATACCGACTGATGATTCCTTTGTTCCCAGTTGACGAGCCATGTCCGGTATGCCGCAAAGCGTGTTTGGATTCTTTCGGCGAGCACGCGATCCACTGTAAAGAGCTACCAGGGTTTAAATATCGGCATGATTGGGTGAGAGATGTGTTATGTGATGTTCTTAAGCGGGCCGGAATCTCTGCCAAAAAGGAGGCCCCAGTAAATTTCCTGACTGACCCCCTAGAGGGGAGGTCCACTTTACGCCCGGCGGACATCCTTGTGTTTGGATGAGAAGGGGGGAAACACGCGTGTGTAGATCTAACTGGAGTCTCCCCCCTTGTTGGGCTCAAGGACAAGGGCTTTGTCGTAGGGCAAGCGGTGCTCAAGGCGGAGGCGAGCAAAGTGGCAAAACATGAGAAAGCCTGCTTGGAGAATCAACATGTGTTTGTCCCGTTTGCGTTTGATACCTTTGGTAGTCTCGCTCCTGACGCTGTGCGACTTTTGAATCGGGTTCAAAAAGTCGTTAATAGTAATTCTTCGTCGCTAAGGGTTCCAAACTTTGTATTTAGTAGAATTGGTTTTTCTATTCAAAAGGGGGTGGCGGCGCAACTTGTTGCCCGACTACCTGCCATTGCTTTGTAATTGCCCTTTTTCGTGTGGAATGATAACGGTGTTGATACTGGTAAAAAAAAAAAAAAAAATTATGTAAACTGATGAGTTACGACGGGGGCTTGGTAATTTTGGAACCTTTATGTCTCCATACATGGTGAGATTCAAATTAGAACTTATAAATTTCATGCATTGCACTACCATTCTATATATATGTTAAATTGCAAACTCTATCTCACACAAAATGATATATTTGTTTTTTGGGCTGCATTTATTCGGATTGTTCTCTTTGTCCATTATATACAACTTGGGTTTGGGATTCCTTCATCAATATATTCCAAGCAACATTGTTGTTGGGGGGGGGGGGGGGGGAGTAAACTTCTGATTTCAGTTTTTTTTTTTTTTTTTTAAATTACATTTATTCATGGTCCTCATTCCACTCTCAACTATTCCGTTTGTTGCTTAAAGTAAACGGTCAGTTGGTTTTTACGTTATTTTTTTTTTTTCTAATAAGCTACTATTTTCGAAGTTATTAGAACTCTACCCAATACTAACCATACAAGGTGTTCATAAATCGTTGAAATCAATCAAGCCATCTAAATCGAAGTGAACATGCTCTAAGGTTGGTTGAATGGATGTTAGGATCGATTAGAACCGTCAAGCAGCCAACCCGAGTCGTTTTGGTGCGTTTAGCCGCCACACCAACCAAGCTGGTTAGGGTTGTTTTTTAATACAACTAACAACTTTTTGGTCAAAAGTAGCTTTTAATTTAACCCTAAACACCCATACTTCTTCATTTATAGTGCAACAGCAGGCCCATTTTTATATTTGATCTAACTGTGCTGCAAACAACTGCGGCCCATGATCCAAACTTTCCACCGGCCCAGATAATTATTATATATATCAATTGATAACAGGAGTTTGCTACAGTAACCAAGGGTATTTCCGTAATTTCGATTTTCATACAATTCCATTAACCACGCATTTCTTATCAACACGTTCCTTCTCTCGCTACCCTCCACAGCAGGTTACGGCACCACCGACCAGGTTAGGGTATCGCTGTTCTGATCTATCTGTTTCGTAGTTGTTTCAACCTTAGGTGTATTTTATAGATATGCTTCGAATTTCTTCACAGAATCTAAATATAAGCCATCTTTGATTACGCTTTAGTAAAATTGTAGACCTAAAGATATTTTTCGATTCATTTGTTTTAAAATCCAGTGTTATTTTTATTTAATTTTTTCACAGTTTTTTTAAGTATTTGATAAGTTCGGTGTTGGGGAGAGGTTTGATCGGAACGAATTGGAGTTATGGGTGGGGCATCGTTGCCACAAGGGTTTCGATTTTTGGTAAGGCTGTTGGGGAGAGGTTTTTGATGAAAATTCTTGCAAAGTTGCAACCGTTTCGAAATTTTTGAAAGGAGATCGGTTTTTGGTAAGGCTGCATAAGTTTAATCATGAAATTAGGCTACACGGTAAGGTGATGGTCCTCCCTTGGAGGATGGTCCGTCATATAGGATGGACATGAGGATGGGGCAAAGAGGATGGATGTATGGAAATGGGAGGATGGACCTAAAATGCATATGTATATATTGTATGTATAGTTGTGTGAGAGAGGGGGAGGAGTCATTTTTGTCATCTAGTGGATCATCCTCAACGTCCTAAACTCGACGCCAAGGACGACGACCGGGGGGGGGGGGGGTAGGCACGGTGTTTGGTTCGTCGCCGGTGCTTCCCCATACCGTCTAGCCTTAGGGCCCATAAAACAAATACTTGGACGCGATGCGAAGGTAATTCCATCATTTTCTTTATTTCCACATATGATTGATCATTGATCATTTAAAATACCAATCTTTATTTATCTTTTGATTACTACATATAGATTTCAGGAAGCAATGGGTTTGAACCGATGATCTGTCAAAAAAAAGAAGATTGCTTGCTTACCTGTGCAAGAGATCTTCCCCATTTGGCTCATCTCTTCTCGGAGCAAATTGTGGCGGTCAAAGTCAAAGGTGTGTTTTAGGCCATTGACTTGAAAAGGTAACAAATACATGCAACCATCCTTTAACAACTGTTGGAGAAAAGAAACAGGATAAAGGATATCCTTGAATCACACTTGAAGTTCGCGCTCACAGATCTTTGAAACCACACATGCACTCATAGTCTCATAGTCAGTTTACATTTACTTAGCATTAATTCACCTCTATTCCTAACTCAAAAACAGATAAAACATATATAAAATATATAACTGTTTGTTTGTAAAAAATGGGTGATGTCCACAAAATGTCTCATATTTCGATAAACAGTACAATTGGAAAGCGTCAGCTGAAAGTAGCTCGTGTGTAATTAAAGAAGAAACTGACCCATAAAAGCAGCTTCGTCGTGCGACATATTACACTTTATTTGAAGGTAGTTACTATGTAAATATTTCTATCTTTTAATTTAGTAATACTGCTTTAATTATCTATCAAACAGTTAATAAAAACTTTGCTTTTTACTATTGTCAAGGCCACCAGTTGTTGGGCGCAGCCACGTGCCAGCTCAGTGAGGGAGGGGCACAGAGGTGCGAGGGTGGGCTGCGGCTTGGATCTTTTAGTGATTAACTAAGTTATGGTATTATTCTGGATCTTTAATGTTTGTTAATTGCATATACATGTAATTGTTACAAATCAGTGGTAGGTGTTTTCAGATTTGTGGTTTTGTTTTTGTTATTTGAGTCATCAGTTTAGAGCAAAGTGGAGGTTATGAACAAGGAGGTGCAATTGGCAATGTACTATCCTCTCTTTCTGGCAAGATATGTAAACAACCAAGTCTTTTTCCTTTTGTGTTAAACAGGGTCAACCCCTTAACCTCACTTTTGTCTCGAGTGAGTTATTCGACAAAAAAAACAATATAAATATGTAGAAACAAATTGATTTTAATTTTCATTAAGAACATTCGCCCGCCGCAACGCGGCGGGATACATCCTAGTTATATTCAAAACAAATGAACTACTTATGAAATGTTGTTTTATACATCTAATCAATATTTTTACCATATAAGTTATCATTTCTATTTATTATATATAATAAAATTAAATTATGAATAATAATGTTTTGGCTAAAATAACTTGTATATAATCTAAATTTTAAAACTCATAATTTATGTTTTGTTAGATTATTCTTCATTATATTTATGGAGGATGATAAATTTAGATTTTTTAGTCAACATCTTGACAAATATTATATATGTAGTTTAAATACTCATTAAAACTTTAATAAATATTTATAAGTACCAATTTGTAAAATACTATAGTATGTGAGTTAGTTGAAAAATTATAAAACTTACCAATTTGAAAATTTGTTAAACTTGCCAATTTGTAAACCTCTAGTGTTTCAGGGAGTGTGTTCTCGTTAAAAGTAAAGAAAAAAAAATAGTTCTAAATGGCATTCAACTTTGTTAAAAGTAACTACAAGTTAAGAAAAAAAATAGTTCTAAATCGCATTTAACTTTTATATTACATGTAATAAATTACATAAGTTTTATAATGTAGCATGTTATTTTCTGTTATCTAAATGTCATAAATTCAACATATGGTAGTTTGTGGAACCTACCATAAGGTTAGACGGTATGGGGACCGTCCCCGTCCTATCTTGGCCCGGCGTCGCGCTGTACACTGTTTCGGGAGGCCCGTCGTCGTCTCAAACGACATGGATGATGGGTGGGACGATGGTGACGGTAGCATAAGGACAAAAGTTGTTCCATCTTCTTCTCACACACACATATACATACAACATATACATATATATTTTAGGCTCATTCCCCATTTCCTTACCTCCATCCTCTTTGTCCCATTCTTACACCCAATCTACGTGACGCTTACATGACGGATCATCCTCCAAAGATGAGTCTCAACCATACCGTCTAGCCTAATAAAATACACAATAATCGTTAAATTGGTTTGATTGTTTAATAATTAAAAGTTTATAAAAATTATTATCGTAATTACAAAATGAAAGCACCAACCACTTTAGGCATGTGGTATGCCGGTGTAGGCTTTTGTGATATAGGGCCACAACCCATACCCATAATCCAATCCCACCCCACCCCACCCATGGTTGGCTTGTGAAATATCCACAATGGTCCTTCAATTCTTTGCCCTCCCCCCCCCCCCCCCCCCCCCCACACACACACACACACACACACACACACACATTAATTAAATATATATTAAAACCACCGTATTTATTTTTATTTATTTATTTGTAAACTAAGTGTGTTTAATAAAGAAAAAAACTTTAATACAAAACTTGAAACTCTAGTGTGTTTAATAAAGAAAAAAACTTTAATAGAAAACTTGAAATCTAGATAGACATGTAGCAATGACAAATAATGGATGAGAAAAAAATTTAACTAGACGAGAACATATTTAGTTAACTGCTATATCGGAGTTTCATTCATTTTTTAAAAGTATAAATTTTCTCTTCAAAAGCACAAATTATTTACATTGACTAGTTGATGTGCAATATCGCAATTCACGTATGTTACATGTGCGCGTTTGTCTTGGTGAGAGACTCTTTCTACCCATCTCATCACATCTTTGTGTAAAATATACATAATGTTTGGACATACCTTCGATAGCTTGGTTGAAGGGCACATGATCTAAAAAAAAGTAGTCATTCCAAAGACAATTGTCTCTTCTTCACCACCCCTCTTTATTTATTTGCGTTTCTATGTCAAGCGTTTAGAACTTGAATCCCCTCGAATATGGAGCTCCATTAACTGCTTGTATAGGTTTTCAAAATCATCATATATCCGTTATTGAAACAACAATTCGGCTAAATCAATGAATGGCGTGTTTTAGGGATCAAAAGTCGAAAGTGAAGTATGTGGGATTGCATTATCGATGGAGTTCATGTTTGTGTGATCATTGAAGGAGACAATAGAAGAATGAGAATGAAAGTTGGAAAAAGTTGAATGTGATACGGAAAAAGAAATAGAAGGGTTATGTTTTGGTCATGTTGGACTAAATATGTACGTGGTGTTCATTATTCTCCAAACACTCATATAAGAACTATATATTGAAGGAAACAATAGAAGAATGAGAATGAAAGTTGGAAAAACTTCTTTTTGAACCGAAAAATTACTCCTAAAATTCATCTAATGCCCACTTTGTGAGACTTTAACTCACACTACTTTCGTAAGATATAAATACTGATGCCACTAGACCAAAAGACCATTGATACTTGATAATTAAACTAACTTATTGAATAGTCACAATATCATATCATTAAATAAACTCGACACACCAACCTTATTGATGGCAGTCGGTGGAGGCATAATTGACTGTCCATGTTTATCCCTAGAGCAATCCCAAGCTTAAAAAAAAATTCGACTCGTTTAAATGTTATAACACAGATTAAACACGACCATGATAAATGTGTTGACGAAGAACAAGTTAAAGGATTAAAGATGAACCACCACCACCACATTTAGCTAGTGAAAGTGAGTGACACAAATCAATAAATCCAGAAAATATGTGACTCCTTGAAGAGTTCAAAACCCATATTAAATTGTTCCCACTTGCAACTATCCCATTTTTTTTGGGTAAAACTTGCAACTATCCCATTTGGAGACGAATAGAAAAACAACCAGTTTAATGATCAATACATTGGTACAATTTGTCATGTACTAGATTTTATAATGTAGTATACTTTTCATTTAATCACACACTTATTGATCCAATATTTTTATTGTTGTGCAAAACGTGTATGTCCAGACACGCTAACTGTCGCCCAGGCCTAACACGTAAGAGGTAAATCAGCCTAACTCAGTGGCAAGGCGATTGGCGCTTAAGATCAGAATCGAACCCGCGACCTTGTGCTTATTGTGCAAATCTCACGCCCCTAATCAACTGAGCTACACGGCGGAGGTGATCCATATTTTTACCCTAACTTTTTGTTTAGGAAGTTTTTTTACACTACAATCTAATATTTATTTCAAACATTTTAAAATGCTTTGTCTGTAAGATACAATGTCTTTGGATGATCATGATGTATTTGTTGTTATAGCTTTCAATATAAATATGTAGTCTAAATTAATAACTATTAAATTGTTATAATTTCCGGATACAATGTGTAGATTAAAGTTATAAGTATTGTATCTCATGGACGTTAGAGATTATTAATATTATTATGGTTATTATTATTCTCATTATTACACATAAGGATCAAATATAAATAAATTTTTTTATATTAAATGTGAGAAGCGAACGAAAAAAAATTAAACTTTTTCTCCATTACTCAAGCATGTTTTTTAGTTGGAAAAAAAGTTTAAGTTAACTGTCGTTTATGTCTCTATGGTTGGTCCACATTTGTTGTTATTGTTGGTGTTGCTATTGTTGTTGCAGCAACATATACACAGTCTCTTTCACTTCTTCCCCCTCTCAATATTACCGCCACCACATGCACGTACTTTTTGGATTTATCAATGAGGTTTGTGACTCATTAGCAAAGACAATTTTTTTATATGGCTATATGGTGCGGAATAAAGCCTTTAGGGGTTTTATCACACCAATTCAACACCACGTAGGCGAAAAGTAAGCGGAAGACTTTACTGTTAACTTGCACGTCAATGTTTCTGCTGGGTATTAGGCCCGTTAATGTTTCTGCTGGGTCTGAGCCCATTGCTGAGGATTTAAGACCAAAAAAAGATCCAGATCTTTCATGGAGAACAGGGGTCTTGCTGATACGAATTCAGAGGGCAATAGGGGAGATAAGACTTCGACAGGCTTTGAACAGTTTAACTCCGATTTAAACTATGCAGCTCCGGCCGAGATTCCGGACGTTCATCAGTCGGTGGATAAACAAGTGGAGGATACCCAGAAGGTAGGTGGGGAAGAAGGTGACATTGACAAAGGATATGAAGGATCATCTTCAACAGAGATTGAGAAGGAAGTTGATAAGACAATCGAAGTTGGAGCGAAGATTGGAATCGATGGAAACAGCCTGCCGGAACTAGTCAGGAACTCGATTATTTCAGGTATAGGTATTAATGGGGTTAAGATATGAATTTGTTGTCTTTAAATATAAGAGGAATTGGGGGGTTCTAATAAGTCTAGCTGGGTTAAAAATCTGATTTCTGAGCACGGTGTATCGTTCCTTTCTCTGCAAGAGTCGAAGTCGTCCAGTGTGTCTCGTTCTGATATCGCTAAGTTCTGGGGTAATAATGATTTTGGGTTGGATTTTGTGGAGTCTGTCTGGCAATCGGGAGGTTTGATTTGCGTTTGGGATGAAAAATTATTTCGCCAGACAGGTGGTTCGAGGAACATGAATTATCTTCATATTAGAGGCTCGTTGGTGGGTTGCTTGTCTACTGTCAATGTCCTCAACGTGTATGCCCCCCCAAGGAGTTTCGGCCAAAAAGATTTTATGGGAGGAACTAAAACAGGTCATTGATTCTTTTGAGGGATTTTGGGTTATCTCGGGCGATTTTAACGCGGTTCGATTTAGAGAGGAGAAAAGGAATTGTTCTTTCAAACAAAACTGTGCCAATAATTTCAATGAGTTTATATTCGAGTCGGGCTTGATTGAGTATAATATGAGAGGTCAGGCGTACACGTTTTGCTCGGACAACGGTAATAAGCTTAGTAAGCTTGACTGCTTCTTAGTCAACTCGGAGTTTTTCAATGCTTGGCCGACGGCATGCTGTCGTGTTCTTCCTAGATTATGGTCGGACCATAACCCCATTATTTTGGTTTGTCAATGCAAGAACTTTGGGCCCCGTCCGTTTAGAAATTTTAATTCCTAGTTTGGAAAAGATGGTTTTGATGAGGTTGTGGCGAGTGAGTGAGTTCAATTCGGTTGAGATCAGCCCAGGCTTGTCTTTTATTAAAAAGCTGAGTTTCATTAGAGACCGCTTGAGAGAATGGAAAGAAATTATGAACAGAAAAGAAGGAGAGGAGGTGGCGACTGCGAAAGAAGGCAACGAAAAATTAGAAGAGATCCTTGAGTCTAGAGATTTTTCGGAGGAGGAGTGGATTTTCGACGAAAATAAAAAGATTATTTGTAAGGCGGAAGAAGCTATAACCATGGATCTGAGGCAAAGATCTCGTATCAGATGGGCGAAGGAAGGAGACGAAAACTCTAAGTTTTTTCACGCTATGATTAATTGCTGGAAAGCGAGTAATTCTATTCATGGCCTCGAGGTGAATGGGGTTTGGATTTCCAAACCGTCTCTGGTGAAAAAGGAGGTTTTCCGATTCTCTAGAGACAAATTTGTGGAGGATTGTGTTAGTCGGCCTCGTTTGGTCTGTTACCAGCTGAGTCAGGTTCCGTCGGATATGGCTTCCAAGTTAGAGTCCCGTTTTTCGAAGGAGGAGATAAAAACGGCGGTTTTTGAATGTGGCAAAGATCGGGCTCCCGGTCCCGACGGTTTCAATTTCCGATTTTTTACACACTGCTGGGATCTACTTGAGAATGATTTTTACTCTATTTTGGACGCGTTTTTCGAGTCCGGCAAGCTGAGTAAAGGGTGCGGTTCCGCGTTTATTGCTCTAGTCCCTAAGGTTAGAGAGCCTTTGGGTTTGGGAGATTATCGCCCGATTAGCCTCGGTTGGAGTAGTTAACAAAGTGGTCTCCAAAGTGCTTGCTAATAGGATTAAACCGGTTCTTAACGAGGTGATCTCTAACTCTCAATCGGCTTTTCTCAGGGGTAGATTCATTTTAGACGGGCCTTTAATCATCAATGAGCTGCTTTCGTGGTCCAGAAAATATAAAAAACAGGTTTTCTTCCTTAAAGTTGATTTTGAAAAGGCTTATGATAACGTGGATTAGGGTTTTGTCATTGATATTCTTCAGCATATGGGCTTTGGGGAGAAATGGTGTGGGTGGATCTCGGGTATTTTAGCTTCCGCCAGAGCGTCTGTTCTTGTGACTGGATCCCCTACTTTTGAATTCGGATGTAGTAAAGGAATGAGACAGGGGGATCCTATTTCTCCTTTTCTGTTTGTGGTGGTGATAGAGGCGCTTTCTTGTTTGTTCAATAAAGCATGCGATGCTGATGTCTTTCATGGTGTTACCCTTCCTGATAATGATTTACGTGTTTCTCACTTATTTTTCGCAGACGACGCTATGATAATGGGGGAGTGGAACAAAGATAATATTGTCAGTGTTATTAGAATTTTGAGGTGCTTTCATGCTTGCTCAGGTCCCAAAATTAATCTAAGTAAGTCGAGCATCTTTGGTATTGGTGTTAGTAACGAGGAGGTCGAAGAGATGGCTAACTGGATTGGTTGTAAGATCGGATCGATTCCTTTTAATTATTTGGGTCTGTCTGTTGGTGCCAATATGAATCGCATCAGTAACTGGAGGCCGATTTATGATATTTTTGAAAAAAGACTATCTCTTTGGAAGGCGGTGTCACACCCCAACCGATGGCGGAATCATCGGGGCATGGCACTGAGCGAAACAGATTGTCCAGAAGTTTCCACAACAACTATCATTACTATTCAGTTTAAATAATACGTCCCATACCGTATCCCAAATAGTAAAATAAATTATTACACATAACAACTAGTCAAATGTCTTATTCCGACAACTCAGATTCAAATATAAATATATTAATTGTTCAAATGCCTCTAGAGACTCGATCTGCAAGATCTACAGACAACTATGCTCTAGACGCTTATTCTAAGCTCACCTTCATAGCAGATAAGCGTCCTAATTTCCTATCACATACGTTAAAATAAAGTCAATACATAAAATGTAAAGGTGAGCATACAAGTTTGATAATAGCATATAGAGTTCGAAATAGTTTACGCATAACCAGCACGTACACAGATGAAAACGAAGCATGTTAATTATCGACATAGAACTATCGATACCAATGACTGCGGGTTGATTGCCCGAGGCAGTTCGCAATACATGATTACCACCGTAATCCATGCAAGTAATTGTCCTTAACAACCCCCGTGTGACGGGTGCTGAGTCCAAACTATAGTACTATCGTCGTTAAGGCAGGTAGACAGCATTCCACGTGTAAACATAACAACAAGCATTCATTTAGTCACGTAATACATGCAGAACGATGAGTAACGTATGTAATTGAGTAGTCTGTTCGGTTGTGATTTTAGATAAGCAACGTATGTAACACCCAAAAGTGCTAAAAGCAAAAAGGGATCGAGTATACTCACAGCGATTGATGGATTAAAGGGAGCGCTTGAGAGTAGGGTTAGCCTAAATAGTTCGATAGTATAACGATGAGTAACGCGTAAACGAATACAAGTGTTGATGGGTCGAATAGCCTGGTCGATCGAACGGTAGGTTCGATCGGACGGGTTGTTCGTTCGGTTTGACAGTCCGTTCGGACAGCCTGTTCGGTCGGCCGGTAGGTTCGATCGGTTGGGCTGTTCGAGTGGATTGTTTCTTCCTTTGAGTAGGATGTGTTTGTGTATGATGGCTTGTCCTTTTGAGGTTTTCGTTGTAGTATTTGAGAACATTGAAGTGTTCTTACCTTTCAGGTCGATCGATCGAACGGGCCGTTCGATCGTCCGGCTTAACCGATCGGTTAGATACTTCAGTAGTAAGTCCTCAGCAAGATGTCACCTGATCGGACCTCATGTTCGATCGGGTGGCACTCCAATACATCAAACGAGTTGAAAAATCGATTAAGTGTTGAAGCATAGTATCTCATGATCCGAAGAGTAATTCAACCCAAACCGTAGTTCGATCGAACAGCTCTTCGTTCAATACTAGACTTCATGAAATTGTCAAAGTGTGGGGCCATGTGCTAACCGACCGGCTGGCCTGGTCGATCGGCTGACTTGTCCGATTGGCTGGGCTGTTCGTTCAATCCTTTACACCGTGTGTAAAAGAGTTGAAAGAAAGTTGGAGGATCCTTCTTTCAATCCTTTACACCGTGTAATGTTTAGATCTATAACAGATCTTTGTTTATTTATGTGGAAATCTGCTGGATCCAAGTGATTCTTGGTGGATTGAAGCCAAAACATGAAGTTCTTCAAGAACCCATGATGACATCATCCTAGAACACGTAGATCTTGATGATTTCACAGTTAAAAGTTAAGATTTGAAAGATAGAAAGGTGTAGGAGTGTGTATTGATCAAGAAAGTACAAGGTTTAGGATGGAATCTTACCAGAATCGAGAGAAATCTGAGAAAAGAAGAGGAGCACGAGCTGTTCAGTCAGAGAGTTTCCAAAAGTGGAAAGAATGACAATGACAGGGCTATTTATAGGCTTCCCAAAGTGGAAAGGGGTGGCCTATCGGCCAGGCATCCCGATCGGACAGCCTGCGCGATCGGACAGTCCGTCCGATCGGCTGGGCCGTTCGATCGGCTAGGAGCCTGATCGATCAACTGCCTATTTCGAGCGTTCGGTGCGACGATTTCTGATATTTCGATTTCGATTGAAGACGAATACGATAGAGTTTCCTATTCAAATTACTTTTAATCCCAACCACTATATCTACATACAAGCATCTATATTTCACACTATCTTTTCCACCATTTACCATACTTCGATTTTTCGATTGAGTTTCGAGTTTCGATTTGATTCGATTGATTGCCATACACATAACATAAGTAAACAAGCACAAGTAACACATAAGGCACACACACGTAAAATAACACCAAGTTCGCATAATTCGAGTTTCGAGTTCGATTGATGATTCGATTAGCGTGATTGTTGATTGATTGACTTTATCGCATTGTTACTTCCTACTATTCACAGTCGTAAAGCGTTTCGCGTCGATTAAATCATTCGATTACTTCGATTCCTTTGATTAATAACACTTACTCCACATAATACAATTTAAAACGAACATAAAATAGACTAATCACAGTCAAAGAAGTCAAACTTGACTTTGACTTTGACATTCGAAAACACGGGGTGTTACAGCCTCCCCTTGTTTAGGGAATTTCGTCCCGAAATTAGGCTGAAAGCTGTATAGCACCGTGAATCATCTTGGAGCATTTTCTCTCTCTAGACTTTCACTTGAACAACTGCGGGTACTTCGCCTTCATGTCGCTTTCGAGTTCCCAAGTGAACTCTGCGCCTCGTTTGCCTTCCCATCGGACTTTCACGATAGGGATGCGCGAGCGTCTGAGTTGCTTGGTTTGGCGATCCATGATTTTGACAGGCTTTTCCACGAAGTGCAGCGTTTCGTTGACTTAAAGGTCGTCGAGAGGTACAATCAGGTCATGGTCCGCTAGGCATTTTCGGAGGTTTGACACATGGAAAGTCGGATGGACGTTACTAAGTTCCTCCGGTAGTTCGAGTCTGTAGGCGACTTTTCCGATTCTCTCCAGAATCTTAAAAGGTCCAACATATCGAGGCGCTAGTTTCCCTTTCTTGCCGAATCTGACCACACCCTTCCAAGGTGATACCTTTAGGAGTACGTAGTCGCCAACGTCAATTCAAGGGGTTTGCGTCTTCTATCGGCGTAACTTTTCTGTCTATCCCGGGCTTTCGACAAGTTAACTCGAATTTGGAGGATTTTGTCAGTCGTTTCTTGTAGTAACTCGGGACCGGTTAACTGCGAGTGACCGATCTCGTGCCACACAATAGGCGATCGACATCTTCTTCCATATAAAGCCTCGAATGGTGCCATTTGGATGCTGACATGATAACTGTTGTTGTACGAGAATTCGACTAACGGCAGGTATTTGTTCCAATTACCACCGAAGTCTATGACACACGTGCAGAGCATGTCTTCAAGAGTACGGATCGTTCTTTCAGTCTGTCCGTCGATTTGAGGATGGAATGCAGTACTTAGGTTAAGCGACGTACCGAGAGCTGCTTGAAATGTTTCCCACAATCGCGAAGTAAACCGAGCGTCACGGTCTGAAATGATGTCACCAGGCGTACCATGATTACAAATGATCTCGTCGGTGTAGATTCGGGCTTGTCGTTCTACCTTGTAGTCTTCTCGTATGGGCAAAAATTGGGCTGATTTGGTCAGACGATCAACTATAACCCAAATGCTGTCGTGACCTGATGGCGTGGGCGGAAGTTTGGTTATGAAATCCATAGCTATACTCTCCCACTTCCATATAGGGATTGGAGGTTGTTCGAGTAAGCCAGAAGGTCGTTGATGTTCGGCCTTAACTCTTGCACAAGTTAGGCAAATTCCAACATAGAGAGCAATATCCCGTTTCATGCCCGGCCACCAGTACTTGTAACGAAGGTCCTGGTACATTTTGTCGGCACCGGGATGAATAGAATATCGGGATTTGTGGGCTTCATCCATTAGGATCTTTCGCAAATCGGTCCGCTTAGGGATCCAAATTCGATCTAGATAATAGAAGATCCCATTTGCTTTGCTTACAAGCTGAGCTCCATCGTGATAGATCCACTCTTTCTTCAAAGTGCGTTCCTTTAAACAAGCATGCTGGGCTTCGCGGATGAGGGTTTCAAGATCATGCTGGGCTTGGGTATTGCGAATACTGAGCAAATGACTTCGTCTGCTGAGCACGTCGGCAACAACATTTGCTTTGCCTGGGTGATAACGAATCTCACAGTCGTAATCGTTAAGAAGTTCTACCCATCGGCGTTGACGCATGTTAAGTTCTTTTTGACTAAAGATGTGTTGTAAACTCCTGTGATCGGTGAAGATCGTACACTTGGTACCATACAGGTAGTGTCGCCAAATCTTTAATGCAAAAACAACTGCGCCTAGCTCGAGATCATGGGTTGTATAATTCTTCTCGTGGATTTTGAGCTGACGAGATGCGTAAGCTACAACCTTGTCCCGTTGCATGAGAACACAGCCAAGACCAAGGTTGGAAGCATCACAATAGACAATGAAATCGTTGTTTCCGTCGGGCAACGTGAGAACAGGAGCATTGCAAAGCATATGCTTGAGGGTTTGAAAAGCAGACTCTTGTTCAGTTCCCCAAACAAAAGGCTTGTCTTTATGGGTAAGGGCGGTAAGCGGCACAGTGATCTTCGAGAATCCTTCGATAAATCGTCGATAATAGCCCGCTAGTCCGAGAAAAGAACGAACTTCGGACGGGTTCTTAGGCGTAATCCAGCTCTTAATTGCTTCAATCTTCGCAGGATCGACATGAATACCTTGACTATTAACGATGTGACCCAGAAACTGAACCTCCTATAACCAGAATTCGCACTTGGAGAACTTGGCATAGAGTTGATTCCCCTGGAGTAGTTCGAGAACCAAACGTAGATGTTGCGCGTGTTCGGCTTTCGATTTAGAATAGATCAAGACATCGTCGATGAACACGATGACGAAACGGTCTAGAAATGGCTTACACACGCGATTCATCAGATCTATGAAAACAGTGGGTGCGTTAGTTAAACTAAAAGGCATAACAACGAATTCATAATGGCCATAACGAGTACAAAAAGGGGTTTTAGGTATGTCTTCCTCTTGAATGCGCAATTGATGATAGCCTGAACGTAGATCGATCTTCGAGAAACACTTAGCACCTTGCAGCTGATCAAACAAGTCATCGATTCGAGGTAGAGGGTAACGGTTCTTGATGGTTAACTTATTCAATTCCCGTTAGTCGATGCACATCCTAAACGACCCATCCTTCTTTTTAACGAAAAGGACTGGTACGCCCCAAGGAGAGGTGCTCGGGCGAATAAAGCCTTTTTCAAGTAACTCCTGGAGTTGGTTTGAGAGTTCCCGCATTTCAGATGGAGCGAGTCGATAAGGGGCTTTGGCAACGGGGTTAGCTCCAGGAATGAGGTCGATACGAAAGTCGATATCACGACTTGGCGGTAGTCCTGGAAGATCATCAGGGAACACCTGAGGAAATTCACGGACCACTGGAACGTTTTTAACTTCGGCCTTCTTTTTCTTTTCCTTCTCCGCTACTACAATGTTGGCCAAGAAAGCTCTGTATTCCTTGCGGAGATACTTGCTAGCTTGGACACATGACATGAGCTTGAGACCTTTCGAAGCAGTTTCACCGTACACACATAATAAATCACCATTCGCGAGCGAGAATCGAATCATTTTGTCGAAGCACACAACTTCAGCATGGTTTTCGCGTAGAAAGTCCATGCCTATTATGATGTCGAAGCTTCCGAGCTGCATCGGAATAAGGTCGATTGGGAAGATGTGATTGTTGAGCTCGAGAGTACAATCACGGAGAACAGAGTTAACGGCGACAGTTCTTCCAGTAGAGACTTCGACTTCGAATGACGAGGGGAGATAAGAGCGCTTACGACTAAAAAGCTTCTCGAATTCAAATGACACAAAGCTGTTATCGGCTCCAATATCAAACAAACATGATGCATAAATACCATTCACAAGGAACGTATCATTAACCACGTTGTTGTCAGCCTGCGCTTGACGAGCGTTGATATTGAAGGTTCTGGCACGGGCTGCTTGTTGCTGCTGCTGAGGGTGCTGCTGCTGCTGGGGTTCTTGTTTCACAACCCTGTTCGGGCACATGTTTGCAAAATGGTTAGGATCACCACATGCAAAGCAGACTCGAGCATTTACCGCGGGTGCTTGAGCTGCGTGTTGGCCTTGAGGGCTGGGAGTAGAGCTTGATGAGCAGTGGCTTGAACTGGGGCTTGACGAGGACCATAGCGACAATTGGCAGTGAAATGACCGTAGAGGTTGCAATGAGCACAGAAACAACAAGCAAGTCCCACTGGATGGTGATATGAGCATGTCGTGCAGAGCGGGTGGGGACCTGTGTAAGTGCGCTTTGCTGGCGGTGCATTGATCACTGGTGCTGGTCGATGATGAGACTGCTGCTGAGCCGATACGGCTTGCAGAGGAGCAGCAGTTGTAGTGACAGCACAGTTCTTGTTGCCGGAGCTACTGTTGTTGTGCTTCTTCTTGCGGCGTGATAACTTGGATGGTTGAGCAGTGGTGGTGTCGGCGGTTGGTGCAGTAGTAGCTTGATGCAGAGATTTGGATGGCTTATCCCAGAAACCAGCTTTTACTTGCTTGTCATTGATCTTGATGGCGAGCAAGTAAGTTTCCTCAATCGATGAGGTTTTCGCGGCGTGAACAAAAACGGCAACACAATCGGGTAGAGCTCGAATGTATTTCTTGATGGCCATGTCTGACGTCTTGACTTAATCGGGACAGATAATGCTAAGCTGCTTGAAGCAAGCAGTCAAGGCAGCGTTGTCTCCGTCCTTCTGCTTGATGTTCCAAAACTCGTCCTCCAGCTTTTGGCGTTCATGGGGAGGGCAGAATTCGTCCATCATGATGGCTTTCAGCTCTTCCCAAGTCAGCTCATAAGCTGCTTCTATTGCCCACCACGGGGCCGTGCCCAGCGGACACGGGGGCATTGTCAGAGTACTGCAGGCGCATTTATTGTAATTGCGAATTATAATTAATGAAGAAAGAGAGTGTCAGACGGCCACGGGGCCGTGCCCAGCGGGCACGGGGCTGTGCCCATGCTTCTGTTCAGCCTATAAATAGGAGTGCTTGGAGCCATTTCAACTCATCCCTTGGCACACCACCTCTCTCACACTTCACCCACCACCCACCACCACCATAACACCATCATCTACCACCATCATCCATTGTCCATCATAGAGTGTGTGAGTCGTCTCGGGATCCAAGATTGATCGTAAGAGTTCTTGACAATCAAAGGCCATGTTTGCCTAAGTCTCTTACATCACTTGGTGAAGACAAGTGTTTAGTGTAATACTTTTTATTTCTAATCTTTTGCACTTTTTAATTAGTTTTGTATTAATGACTTTAATTACTCGTTTCTTATGTTGAAGGTGATTCTTCCTTATCGTTTGTCCGTGGTGTCTTATTATTTTACTGTCTATATAAAATAAAAGATTTTCACCATTCATATCTCCACGGTCTATATGGAGGTATGTTGGCTACCTGGTCGGGGGTTAAGGGAACGGTTTGGTAAGAGTCTTGCCATTGTTCAGTGTATAGATCCTGCAAAGGACCTGGGTCAAATTTAGTAGGACCTCCTTCAATACCCAAAGGTATTGGATGGCGGGGGTCCAAACTCTTTGATCCCCTCATAAGTTATACTACTATTAAAACTTTAACCCAGCTACTTAGGACTGTATCCCTGCTGACTCAGACTACTTAACTGAGGGTAACGTCACCTTCAAAAGAGGGGCCTACCACATTATGCATTAATAACTTAATTAATTATCTTTCAATAATCCGACCCTTTAGGATTGTATCCTTGCTGACTCAAACTACTGGGTTGAGGGTAACATCACCTTCAAAAGAGGGGCCTACTACAATAACTAAGATAATCTCTTAAATAAGTGCAAAAGTGCGAAAATAATCAAAGGTTACACTAACACACGAGTCGGATCCAAGTGATTCATCTTGTCTATCTGTTTTTATTTTTATTTTATTTTCAGCATTTTAGATAGTTTTATTTTCTTAGTTTAAAAATCTTTTCTAACATTTTGATTTGATTAGACGTTAAGGATAAACCGGTACTAAAAGCTCTTGTGTCCTTGGACGACCTCGGTATCTTACCAACACTATACTACGTCCACGATGGGTGCACTTGCCCATATGTGTGTTTAGTGTTAGTAAATATCGTGTTTTATAAATTTAAAACTTTGTTAAAAAGTGTAAAAGGGCTAAAAATACATACCTAAAACATATACACACTTCACGCACATCAAGTTTTTGGCGCCGTTGCCGGGGACACAAGGATTTTAAGAAAGTTAGGAATTGATACGCACAAAATGCAACATATAAATTATATCAAATATGGCATAAAACTAACCCTTTTTTAGTACTAATGTTGGAAAAAGTGTGTCTTTGTCTTCCTTTTGTATTTTCAGGATTAAATGAGCTCAAATTAACAAAAGAAGCAAAAAGACAGCAAAATCTAACATAAATACAAGAAAAGGGACAAAAGTGGATTGCCCGACCCCTCGACAGCATCCTCCCAAGCAAAACAAAGAAAGCAGAAGACTGAACACGCCCTGTGCTCAGCGAGCACGGGGCCGTGCCCAAGAAGCAGCAGAAAAGACAAACTAATAGAAGCTTCTATTGCCCACCACGGGGCCGTGCCCAACGGACACGGGGGCATTTTCAGAGTACTGCAGGCGCATTTATTGTAATTGCGAATTATAATTAATGAAGAAAGAGAGTGTCAGACGGCCACGGGGCCGTGCCCAGCGGGCACGGGGCTGTGCCCAGGCTTCTGTTCAGCCTATAAATAGGAGTGCTTGTAGCCATTTCAACTCATCCCTTGGCACACCACCTCTCTCACACTTCACCCACCACCCACCACCACCACCATAACACCATCATCCACCACCATCATCCATTGTCCATCATAGAGTGTGTGAGTCGTCTTGGGATCCAAGATTGATCGTAAGAGTTCTTGACAATAAAAGGCCATGTTTGCCTATGTCTCTTACATCACTTGGTGAAGACAAGTGTCTAGTGTAATACTTTTAATTTTTAATCTTTTGCACTTTTTATTTGGTTTTGTAATAATGACTTTAATAACTAGTTTCTTATGTTGAAGGTGATTCTTCCTTATCGTTTGTCCGTGGTGTCTTGACATTATTTTACTGTCTATATAAAATAAAAGATTTTCACCATCCATATCTCCACGGTCTATATGGAGGTATGTTGGCTACCTGGTCGGGGGTTAAAGGAACGGCTTGGTAAGAGTCTTGCCCTTGTTCAGCGTTTAGAGGTCCTGCAAGGGACCTGGGTCAAATTTAGTAGGATCTCCTTCAATACCCAAAGGTATTGGATGGCAGGGATCCAAACTCTTTGACCCCCTCATAAGTAAACTACTATTAATAGTATAACCGGGCTATTTAGGATTGTATCCCTGCTGACTCAGACTACTTAGTCGAGGGTAACATCACCTTCAAAAGAGGGGCCTACCATAATTTGCATTAATAACTTAATTAATTATCTTTCAATAATCCGACCCCTTTAGGATTGTATCCTTGCTGACTCAAACTACTGGGTTGAGGGTAACGTCACCTTCAAAAGAGGGGCCTACTACAATAACTAAGACAATCTCTTAAACAAGTGCAAAAGTGCGAAAATAATCAAAGGTTACACCATACACGAGTCGGATCCAAGTGATTCATCTTGTCTATCTGTTTTTATTTTTATTTTTATTTTTATTTTTCAGCATTTAGTTAGTTTTATTTTCTTAGTTTTAAAAATCTTTTCTAACATTTTGATTTGATTAGACGTTGAGGATAAACCGGTACTAAAAGCTCTTGTGTCCTTGGACGACCTCGGTATCTTACCAACACTATACTACGTCCACGATGGGTGCACTTGCCCATATGTGTGTGTAGTGTTAGTAAATATCGTGTTTTATAAATTTAAAACTTGGCTAAAAAGTGTAAAAAGGGCTTAAAATATACACCTAAAGCATATACACACTTGCACGCATCAAGTTTTTGGCGCCGTTGCCGGGGACACAAGGATTTTAAGAATGTTAGGAATCAACGGCCTAATCATTTTTTTTATTTTCTTTTTATTTTTTAGGATTTTCTTAGTTTGTCAGCCTCTGCAGAGCTCAGCACGGGCCGTGCCCGCTGAACACGCCCCCTGCCCAATCTTTGGAACTGGCAATCCTGTTTTAAGTCAGACAGTAAGCTGAACACGGGGCCGTGTCCATTCAACACGCCCCCGTGCCCAAGATTCAGTTGCTGAAAACAGAACCGTAAGATCCCGACGGTTGGTAAATTCTGACACAAACATGAGTGATGATGATTTTTTTTACTTTCGGCACTCTTATGGTACATGGTGTCAATTATGTGGAGGCGGACATAAAGAGTTAGAATGTTATTTTCTAAATTATAAGCCCCACTATATAGACCCATCGTTTCCCTGTATCCTTAAGAGGGGCGAAAGTAAAAATAATCATTATCTCTCCCTCGAAAGCGCCGAACCAGATATTTTTGGAGAAATGCTTCTTGATGAACTATTTCAACTAGAAGATCTGATTCTTAGTTGGTTAAAAGAACTTAGGATGGATTTTCTAAATTCATCTCAAGAGAGTAACCAAGAAGAAGTGTTGGGATCGCATTCAAACAACCTCGTTGTTCCCGATAATACCTTCGACTCTAGCAAAGACTTAGACGATGGTCGTCCCTGTGTCGATTGTGCCGTGAAGGACTCTCCATCGACTTCGTTCGGTGCATACATAGACCTGAGCGATTCGGCATATACCTTCTTTAACGAGAGCCCGGAAAAGGGTTGGACTTGTCCACCTAAAATAAACATAGGAACTACCCTCACCGACAACCTCTTGCGTTCTCATCTTAGTCTAGAGCAATTAAGGTATCTTAGGCACTTTGGGGTTGTTCCAACCAGTAAGGAACCACCCGATCCGGATAGGTTCCTTAGAAATAGACAAACTTCATAAACAGCCCTTCGACACGGGGCCATGTCCAGCCAACACGCCCCCGTGTCCACCAAAAGATTCCTTTCTGACTTTTACGTCAGAATATGGACAAACTGTGTCAGGATCCTACCTGCACACGGGGCCGTGTCCAGCCGACACGGGGCCGTGTCTAGCACGCTGTCGTTTTCTATAAACGCAGCCAAGAATTCTGCACATTTGGACCATCTAAGGACAGAGATTTGAATGAATCTTCTCTCAACTATCATAGGTATGTTCTAAAAGAAGGTTCCAACAAACCATCTTGTCCTTTCCTCTTTTATCCTTTTCCTTCTTCTTCATCTTTCTCCAGAAACCTCCATTAAAGTTTGAAATTTCAAGCTTTGAGGAAAGGATTATTGAGTTTTATTTAAAGAATCTTGTTAAAAATAAGTTGTATAACATTGTTTTAAGTTAATAATGTTCAAAAAGGCCTCACAAGTTCAGAAAATAACTTAGAACTTCAAGATTCTTTGTTTCAAAACCCTGCAGAAAGATGAACACGGGCCCGTGCTCATTGAGCACGGGGCCGTGTCCAGACCACTGTTTCAGCAAAATAAGCTAATTCAGTTTGTTTTCGTAGAATGTCGAGTGAAAACAACGAGACATCTTTCGTGCATTCATCAAACAGTCGAAGAGGGAGAAGGCCTTCCATTGAGGCTACACTTGTACACTATGTCATAGTATTAAGGGAGGCTCTCGATGAAATAACTTCAGTAGAGGAGGTCCTAATTGACCGTATCAACTATCTTACGGTAGGGCTGGAGAATAGCTTTCAAGAAATTAACCTCTTGCAACAGAGGTTAAATATTCTTGTAACACCTCTGATGGAACCCGTCCTCCCTCAAGAGGATTGGAACCTAGCGCTTGAAGTTAACAACCCTACCGGGTGTGACGACATTCCGGCGGAACCTCCCCTTGAGCATCTACAAGAAATCCCGGTGGAAGTCGCAACTCCTCAAACTAACGCTAACGAGCCCTCTTTTCTCCTCCCAAGGGAGATAGAGGAGTGGCTCGCCGACATATGAGGAGACCATGCCCGGAAGAAGGAGTTCTATAAAGCCACAACCAACCAAGACTATTTGCTTCTTGGAAACTTTGCTAATTAAAATAACTTGTAGGCTAGAACTCCATGGTTTATGCTTCTTGTGTTTTCTTATCTAACTTAGTAATAGTTAGGACTATGTAATTCTCTCCATGAATGAATGGATGGTTTTAAGGTTTGAATGGTGTTATAAGAAATAAAACACACTCTGGATGGTGAAGGATAACAAGGGAAACGAGAAACATGGCCCATGCACGAAAACAGGGCCATCCGACAACAATTTCTTCATTACAGTAAGCTCAGCACGGGCCGTGTCCAGCCAACACGGCCCCGTGCTGAACATCCTGCAGAAAATCGCCCAGTTCAGGTAACTGGACATGGGCCGTGTTCACTGAACACGCCCCCGTGTCCAGGCTTCTGTTTCTTTTCTTTAATTTTTGTTACTGGCACTTGAACACGGGGCTTTGCCCGGTCACCACGGGGCCGTGTCCAGACTGTCAGTAACATAAAATTATGTTTTTAACACCATTTTACACATTCAATCAACCTAAAAACTTATTTTTGGGACACACTGAGGACAATGTGTAATTTTAGTGTGGGGGGATGCTAAAACCTTGAATTTTGCAAGTCCTAATAACAAGTCTTACACAAAACTCTATTTGGAATCGCTAATCACCCCAAATTTTTCTCAAAAATTTGCATTTTTTTTACTTGTCTAAGTTTAAGTTGGGAATTCTAATTCTAACAAGGTTATATTTTTACGAATTTACAACCGATAGCGTCGTGATAAAAAGAACCAACATAAGAAAATTATGAAACGGCATGACAAACTTAGTTAAAATTTGATTATATATACTTGATCACGTAAAAACCCATTCCCACAAAAGTGAGTTTTGAGCCTTTATAGAGCATACAAATACATATCTTTACACTAAATGCTCATTTTTCGTTTCTTGTGTGAATAGCTGCTTGGTTCTTACTGTCACACCCCCAAAATCCACACGCGGAGTACCACCGCTTGGAGGCGTGACATGACCAGGATCAAGCCATCAATCATATTGAACATAGCATAATATAAATAAGATAGTTCGCAAAACCTAATTCAATACAATTGATGTTCTAAGCCAAACATAATTAAGTAGCGGAAGCATAAGTATGTAAACCCAAAATAAATCATAAGTTCAATTATTCGAAACGTTAAACATAGTAGTCATGATCTGTGCTCCACAACGACCTGCTCCTTCCTAGTGCAAGCTCCATAAGTACCTAAGGTCCTGCAAGGCATGCAGCAGAGAGTCAACAACTAGTTGAGCGAGTTCACAGTTAATAGTTCAGTAATAGTATAGTGTGAGTAGTAGTATGTTCGTTCGTTATGTCATGTATCGTATTAGTTTCCATCGCGGCCTCCCAGGCAGGTATGCGAAGATATTAGGGGATGTTTTTCCCACGTATTCTAGACTAGGTTTATTCGTATCGCGGCCCCCAGGCAGGTGTGCGAAGATTAGTAAATTTAGTTCGCGGCCTTCCTAAGGCAGGTATGCGAAGTCAGTCATAATATCGCGGCCAACCCTTGGCAGGTGTGCGATGATCAGTTCAATAAGTGTTACTAGTCTAGCCGTATCTTGTCGTTAGGTTCTATCATCCGAGTATATACAATAAGTCATCCAATCCCATTCCCACCCGGGAACCCATGCCTTGGCTGTGTGAACTCACCTTGGGTTTGCTCGGCAGATACACAAAGTTCGGTTAAGCTATATAGTGATCAACCACGTCCTAGCATGGTTATTATACAAGTCAGGTTCGCATTCAAGTCTAGCACGTATGTTCTACACGTATTGTACACAAGTATAATCATGGCATGCACAAGTATGTCATAGCAGTCCAATAGCAGACACGTAAATAAGTCCAAGTATCCGGCCCAATCAGTTGGGCTCGTAACAGTGAAAGTCCAATAGTGTGCAAGTGTTCACGGTCTCGAGTCGAGACTAACGATCCCGAGTCGAGACTAAGCGGTCTCGAGTTGTACTGGTTTCGAGGTCTCGAGTCGCAACAAGGAGGTCTCGAGTGGTCATGGTCAAGTCGAGACTACACGGTCTCGAGTCGCAACGGGACTCGCAAACGCTGGTCTCGAGTTGTGCTGTTTGTGTGCGAGTGTTGTGGTCTCGAGTCGAGACTAACAGATTGTAACAGTTTCCTATTTTGCAGCTCATTGATTCCGTAACAATAGCTAACAACTTTGGCAGTTTCATAATCAGATCAATCAACAGTTTCAAACGAATCAAAACAGCAAATCATAATCATTTATCATCCCTAATCATGATCTAAGCAAGAACAATCAACCAATTCATCATACGAAACATACAATCGGATCCTTAAATCAACCGATTCTAAACTAGCATGCACCCTAGTTTATGTGTACATCAATTCTGTAATCATGTTTATCTATCCATTCAAGTTATACAAACCCTAACCAATTTAAACATACCTGAGCCGATTTCAAGCACATTAACAATTTATAACATCATTAACCATAATCACCACATAAAGCATGCATATCACAACATCCATAAACATGAAATCGGTAAACACACACTAACCGGTTCGAGAAGGAATGATCCGAAACAAAACTTCGAGAGAGATGGGGTGTTCGGCTGCCTCAGTTCCGAGTCGAGAGAGAGAGAGAGTGTGTTCTAGGGTTTGTGTGTGTGCTAGGATGTTTTGCAAGTTGTGAGAATGTTACTAACATTCTAGGTATAATTCGGTTAAGGGAGGGATGGGCCGAACCCAACTTGGGCTGCCCATTCGGTTCAAGCTTAAGGAATGCCGCCCAACCGGGCTTGTGTGCATTGTGCGGTCGAGTGAGTTTTGTGCGGTTCGGTTCATGTAAACACATAAAGCAAAACATTCACGTAACATGTAACATTATCACGAAATCACCAATAGTTCATACAGTTAACACGTAATAAAAGAAACGGTTAAATGCGAGTTGTCACATTATCCTCAACTAAAAAGAAATTTCGTCCCGAAATTTGGTACGCACTCACTGAGGAAGCTAGGTAGGTTATATCGTTCACTGGTTTTCTGGGGTGTCACATCCTCCCCCCGTTGATCTGGAATTTCGTCCCGAAATTCCGCAGTAGTAGCTTCAGCCTCAGTAGTGGTTGCATTGGTTCCGAATAACTGGGGATACTTTTCTGTCATCTGGTCTTCGCGTTCCCAGGTGTACTCTGGGCCACGTTTGGAGTTCCAACAAACTCGGACAAGAGGGATTCTCTTGTGCTTGAGGACCTTAACATCCCGGTCCGTGATTTCCACTGGTTCCTCGACAAAGTGCAACTGTTCGTCGATAGTGAGCTCTTTCAAATGAATTACGAGGGTCTCATCTGACAAGCACTTCTTCAGATTTGACACGTGAAATACATTGTGAACTGCACCGAGTTCAGCTGGTAGGTTTAGCTTGTAGGCCACTTTGCCTATCCTTTCAGTGATTTCAAACGGCCCAACATACCGTGGATTGAGCTTGCCTCGTTTGCCAAAACGAACCACACCCTTCCAGGGTGAGACTTTAAGCAAAACCCGGTCCCCGACCTGAAATTCCAAAGGCTTCCTACGCTTGTCCGCGTAGGCTTTCTGACGGTCGCGTGCTGCCGCCATGCGTTGTCGTATCTGTGCAATCTTTTCCGTGGCGTCCACTACAATCTCTGGACCCGTGATCTGACTATCCCCCACCTCTGCCCAACAGAGAGGTAACCGGCATTTACGCCCGTACAATGCCTCGAATGGAGCGGCTTGGATGCTGGTGTGATAACTGTTATTGTATGAGAACTCCACCAAAGGGAGATGCTTTTCCCAGCCGTTGCCGAAATCAATAACACATGCCCGAAGCATGTCTTCAAGAGTTTGGATCGTTCGCTCAGACTGCCCATCCGTCTAAGGATGATATGCTGTGCTCATGTCTAGCCGTGAGCCAAAAGATTTATGCATCGCTTGCCATAACTCTGACGTGAATCGTGCATCCCGATCCGAAATGATGGAGGTGGGCACCCCGTGCCTCGAAACAACTTCCTTAAGATAAACGTCTGTGAGAGTGGAGAACTTATCCGTTTCCTTTATAGCCGGGAAGTATGCAGACTTAGTGAGTCGATCCACGATCACCCATATGGTATCATTCCCCCGCTGGGATCTAGGTAGGCCTGTAACAAAATCCATGGAAATTTCTTCCCATTTCCATTGCGGTATCTTAGGTTGCTGAAGTAGGCCCGCTGGTTTCTGATACTCCACTTTGACTTTTGCACATGTTAAACACTTGCCAACGTAAGTCGCTATGTGAGCTTTCATGCTAGGCCACCAGTATGTTGTTCTGATGTCATGGTACATTTTATCCGAACCTGGATGTACCGAGTAGCGAGACTTGTGTGCTTCATCCATCACAAGTTCTCGTAAGCCGCCATAAAGTGGGACCCAAATACGCCCTGTTACATAGTAGGTGCCGTCTTCCTTTTGTTCCATTCGTTGCCTTGAGCCGCGTAAGGCTTCAGCCTTGACGTTTTCGGGTTTCAATGCTTTGATCTGAGCAGTTCGTATCTGTGCAGGAAGACTGGACTGAATAGTGAGCTGCAAAGCTCGTACGCGCCTAGGTAGAGTGTCTTTCCGACTGAGAGCGTCAGCCACAACATTGGCTTTGCCTGGATGATACTTGATGGCGCATTCATAATCGTTCAGTAGTTCGACCCATCTTCGTTGATGCATGTTCAAATCCTTTTGCTTAAGAATATGCTCGAGACTCCTGTGATCGGTGTAAATCGTGCACCTGGTACCGTACAGGTAGTGTCGCCATATCTTAAGCGCGAAAACAACAACTCCCAGCTCTAAATTGTGCGTCGTGTAGTTCCGTTCGTGAACCTTGAGTTGACGTGATGCGTAAGCAATAACTTTATCTCGTTGCATCAATACACACCCAAGTCTCTGTATCGATGCGTCACAATAAACCACAAAATCTTCCGTGCCCTCTGGCAGTGAGAGAATAGGTGCGCTGCAAAGCCTATCCTTTAAGTACTGAAAAGTGGTTTCCTGGGACTCTCCCCAGCGGTAGGTGACACCCTTCTGTGTCAGTAGTGTGAGTGGTTGCGTGATCTTGGAGAAGTCTTTGATGAATCGCCTGTAGTAACCCGCCAAGCCCAAGAATTGGCGTATTTCCGTTGGTGTACGTGGTGCAGGCCAGTTCCTGATCGAATCTACCTTGGATGGATCAACATGAATCCCATCCTTGTTCACCACATGGCCTAGAAAGTGGACTTCACGAAGCCAGAAGTCGCATTTGGAAAACTTGGCGTACAATTGCTCCTTTCTAAGAAGTTCTAAGATCAATCGTAGGTGCTGCTCGTGCTCCTCTTGACTCTTGGAGTAAATCAGAATGTCGTCGATAAAAACAATGACGAACTTGTCAAGATAGGGTTTACACACCCTGTTCATAAGATCCATGAATACGGCAGGCGCGTTCGTTAACCCGAATGGCATGACAAGAAACTCGTAGTGACCGTAGCGAGTTCTGAAAGCGGTTTTAGAGACGTCCTCATCCCGGACTCTCAGCTGATGATACCCTGACCTCAAGTCTATCTTGGAATAGTAACTCGACCCCTGCAACTGGTCGAATAAGTCGTCTATACGCGGAAGAGGATAACGGTTCTTCACCGTAACTGCTTCGACAGCTCTTCCAGTTCGGTTGGAGCTAAACGATACGGTGTGCGGGCTATCGGTGCTGCTCCTGGAGCGAGCTCGATTTGAAATTCGACCTGACGATGAGGCGGTAGACCTGGTAGATCTTCAGGAAACACATGAGGAAAGTCGCGTACAACTGGAATGTCCTCTAATCTCTTTTCCCTCGCTGATGCATCAGTAACGGGTGCCAAAATAGCGGTGTGACCCTTGCGCAAACATTTCTGCGCCTTCAAGAAAGAGATGATGCCAACCACAGCACCACTCTTGTCGCCTTGAACTTCGAGAGGTTCTTGACTAAAACGAGGAATACGAATGATCTTTTCCTTGCATAAAATCTCCGCGTGATGTTGGGATAACCAGTCCATGCCAATAACGATGTGGAAACTACCCAAAACTATGGGTATAAGATCAATGGAGAAAGCTTGACCGGCTAAGACAATATTACAACCCCTGACTACATGCGTGGCTTCTAGGCTCTTACCATTAGCTAGTTCTACTACATGCTTGGTGTTTAGGGGTGTTGGTGCACGTTTTAACAATTTACTGGCTTTCACAGATATATAACTTGTATCCGCACCTGAATAAAAAAAACAGTAACATAAATATCGTCGAGGAGAAACTTACCCATAACCACATTGGGATCGTTCATTGCGTCTCCTCGCCCCAGCACGAAAGCTCGACCCCTTGCCTCGTTGCCATTGTTGTTGTTGTTTTCCCCGTTGTTGTTGTTCCCGTTACCCTGATTATTGTTGTTGTCGCGATTCTGGTTCTGGTTCAATTGAGGGCAATCACGTTTGTAGTGGCCTTCAGCACCACACTGGAAACATCCCCGGTTTCCACGTTGTGGCTGCTGCTGCTGGTTCTGTGGAGCTGGCGGTGGGAGTTGCTGATTCTGGTTTGCTGGCCGTGAGCTTCTACAATCCTTAGCCTCATGACCCATCTTGAGGCATCTTTGACAACGTTCCCTGCGACATCTTCCACTGTGGTGTTTGTTGCACCTACTACACCATGGGTGAGTTCCTCGATATCCACTCTGCCCCTGACTGCCTGATGATTGCTGATTCGGACTCTGGTAGTCATTTGTCTTGCGCTGCTGTGCTTGAGACTGAACAGAAACTGATCCCTTGCTGGAATCCCCCTCCCATTTTCTCTTGTTGTCACTGGGAGTAGCAGAAGTGGTGACAGCAGTAGTGGTAGCACTGATGCGTTTTGGCAGCTTGTTCTGTTCCACTGCCTGATCGGTGAGTCGATGAGCAAGACGCTGAATGTCTTGGATGTTGTTAAGGTTAGCCGATGTCACATGGCTCTGGATCTCTGGTGCTAGTCCCTTGAGATACAACTCAATGCGCTTCACTGGAGGGTCCACCATAGTTGGACACAAGATGGCCAATTCGTTCGACCGCTTCGTATAAGCCTCAATCTCTGACCCCGTCATCTTCAAGTGGTATAACTCATCCTCCAACTTGTGGATGTCGTCTCGCGTGCAGTATTCTCGTTTGATCAGTTCCTTAAAATCGTTCCAGGGTGTGGCGTTAGCAGCTGCCAACCCTAGGATCTGTACTTGCGTGTTCCACCAGGTTAGCGCGATTCCTTCCAACGTGCCAGTGGCGTACTTGACCCTGCGAGCCTCAGGGCATTCACACATCTCGAATACCGATTCGAGCTTCTCAAACCAATGGAGTAGTCCCACTGCTCCTTCCGTGCCACTGAATATACTTGGACGACAGTCCATGAAGTTCTTGAAAGTGCAAACAGGTTGCTGTGCGTGTTGACCTCCTGCTTGTGCGGCTGCAAATGCCGCAGCAACTTGTTCGTTAATGAGAGCCGTCAACTGGGCTTGAGTCATGTTAATTCGTCCAGACATGATCTTCATAGCAAAGATAACATCGGTAAGAGAGAGGTTCGCGAGTAGTGCGATGACAGAAGAGTGTAAGCACATAGGTATTCTCATGCAATAGGGTCATGTGTATCTAGGCATACTACGAGCAAAGTTCTATATAGTTCTAGCATGTAGGCAATAAACATAAACCATATTACCTAGGATGTCGAGTCTTGCACGTGGAGCGAAGCGTCGTTGTGGATCGTTGAGAGCACTGTTCTGGTTATAGTCTGGTTTTAATAAAAACGTTTTCCCCATATTAAAACCAAGTTCTCTATAACCAATGGCTCTGATACCAATCTGTCACACCCCCAAAATCCACACGCGGAGTACCACCGCTTGGAGGCGTGACATGACCAGGATCAAGCCATCAATCATATTGAACATAGCATAATATAAATAAGATAGTTCGCAAAACCCAATTCAATACAATTGATGTTCTAAGCCAAACATAATTAAGTAGCGGAAGCATAAGTATGTAAACCCAAAATAAATCATAAGTTCAATTATTCGAAACGTTAAACATAGTAGTCATGATCTGTGCTCCACAACGACCTGCTCCTTCCTAGTGCAAGCTCCATAAGTACCTAAGGTCCTGCAAGGCATGCAGCAGAGAGTCAACAACTAGTTGAGCGAGTTCACAGTTAATAGTTCAGTAATAGTATAGTGTGAGTAGTAGTATGTTCGTTCGTTATGTCATGTATCGTATTAGTTTCCATCGCGGCCTCCCAGGCAGGTATGCGAAGATATTAGGGGATGTTTTTCCCACGTATTCTAGACTAGGTTTATTCGTATCGCGGCCCCCAGGCAGGTGTGCGAAGATTAGTAAATTTAGTTCGCGGCCTTCCTAAGGCAGGTATGCGAAGTCAGTCATAATATCGCGGCCAACCCTTGGCAGGTGTGCGATGATCAGTTCAATAAGTGTTACTAGTCTAGCCGTATCTTGTCGTTAGGTTCTATCATCCGAGTATATACAATAAGTCATCCAATCCCATTCCCACCCGGGAACCCATGCCTTGGCTGTGTGAACTCACCTTGGGTTTGCTCGGCAGATACACAAAGTTCGGTTAAGCTATATAGTGATCAACCACGTCCTAGCATGGTTATTATACAAGTCAGGTTCGCATTCAAGTCTAGCACGTATGTTCTACACGTATTGTACACAAGTATAATCATGGCATGCACAAGTATGTCATAGCAGTCCAATAGCAGACACGTAAATAAGTCCAAGTATCCGGCCCAATCAGTTGGGCTCGTAACAGTGAAAGTCCAATAGTGTGCAAGTGTTCACGGTCTCGAGTCGAGACTAACGATCCCGAGTCGAGACTAAGCGGTCTCGAGTTGTACTGGTTTCGAGGTCTCGAGTCGCAACAAGGAGGTCTCGAGTGGTCATGGTCAAGTCGAGACTACACGGTCTCGAGTCGCAACGGGACTCGCAAACGCTGGTCTCGAGTTGTGCTGTTTGTGTGCGAGTGTTGTGGTCTCGAGTCGAGACTAACAGATTGTAACAGTTTCCTATTTTGCAGCTCATTGATTCCGTAACAATAGCTAACAACTTTGGCAGTTTCATAATCAAATCAATCAACAGTTTCAAACGAATCAAAACAGCAAATCATAATCATTTATCATCCCTAATCATGATCTAAGCAAGAACAATCAACCAATTCATCATACGAAACATACAATCGGATCCTTAAATCAACCGATTCTAAACTAGCATGCACCCTAGTTTATGTGTACATCAATTCTGTAATCATGTTTATCTATCCATTCAAGTTATACAAACCCTAACCAATTTAAACATACCTGAGCCGATTTCAAGCACATTAACAATTTATAACATCATTAACCATAATCACCACATAAAGCATGCATATCACAACATCCATAAACATGAAATCGGTAAACACACACTAACCGGTTCGAGAAGGAATGATCCGAAACAAAACTTCGAGAGAGATGGGGTGTTCGGCTGCCTCAGTTCCGAGTCGAGAGAGAGAGAGAGTGTGTTCTAGGGTTTGTGTGTGTGCTAGGATGTTTTGCAAGTTGTGAGAATGTTACTAACATTCTAGGTATAATTCGGTTAAGGGAGGGATGGGCCGAACCCAACTTGGGCTGCCCATTCGGTTCAAGCTTAAGGAATGCCGCCCAACCGGGCTTGTGTGCATTGTGCGGTCGAGTGAGTTTTGTGCGGTTCGGTTCATGTAAACACATAAAGCAAAACATTCACGTAACATGTAACATTATCACGAAATCACCAATAGTTCATACAGTTAACACGTAATAAAAGAAACGGTTAAATGCGAGTTGTCACATTATCCTCAACTAAAAAGAAATTTCGTCCCGAAATTTGGTACGCACTCACTGAGGAAGCTAGGTAGGTTATATCGTTCACTGGTTTTTTGGGGTGTCACATCCTCCCCCCGTTGATCTGGAATTTCGTCCCGAAATTCCGCAGTAGTAGCTTCAGCCTCAGTAGTGGTTGCATTGGTTCCGAATAACTGGGGATACTTTTCTGTCATCTGGTCTTCGCGTTCCCAGGTGTACTCTGGGCCACGTTTGGAGTTCCAACAAACTCGGACAAGAGGGATTCTCTTGTGCTTGAGGACCTTAACATCCCGGTCCGTGATTTCCACTGGTTCCTCGACAAAGTGCAACTGTTCGTCGATAGTGAGCTCTTTCAAATGAATTACGAGGGTCTCATCTGACAAGCACTTCTTCAGATTTGACACGTGAAATACATTGTGAACTACACCGAGTTCAGCTGGTAGGTTTAGCTTGTAGGCCACTTTGCCTATCCTTTCAGTGATTTCAAACGGCCCAACATACCGTGGATTGAGCTTGCCTCGTTTGCCAAAACGAACCACACCCTTCCAGGGTGAGACTTTAAGTAAAACCCGGTCCCCGACCTGAAATTCCAAAGGCTTCCTACGCTTGTCCGCGTAGGCTTTCTGACGGTCGCGTGCTGCCGCCATGCGTTGTCGTATCTGTGCAATCTTTTCCGTGGCGTCCACTACAATCTCTGGACCCGTGATCTGACTATCCCCCACCTCTGCCCAACAGAGAGGTAACCGGCATTTACGCCCGTACAATGCCTCGAATGGAGCGGCTTGGATGCTGGTGTGATAACTGTTATTGTATGAGAACTCCACCAAAGGGCGATGCTTTTCCCAGCCGTTGCCGAAATCAATAACACATGCCCGACGCATGTCTTCAAGAGTTTGGATCGTTCGCTCAGACTGCCCATCCGTCTAAGGATGATATGCTGTGCTCATGTCTAGCCGTGAGCCAAAAGATTTATGCATCGCTTGCCATAACTCTGACGTGAATCGTGCATCCCGATCCGAAATGATGGAGGTGGGCACCCATATGGTATCATTCCCCCGCTGGGATCTAGGTAGGCCTGTAACAAAATCCATGGAAATTTCTTCCCATTTCCATTGCGGTATCTTAGGTTGCTGAAGTAGGCCCGCTGGTTTCTGATACTCCACTTTGACTTTTGCACATGTCAAACACTTGCCAACGTAAGTCGCTATGTGAGCTTTCATGCTAGGCCACCAGTATGTTGTTCTGATGTCATGGTACATTTTATCCGAACCTGGATGTACCGAGTAGCGAGACTTGTGTGCTTCATCCATCACAAGTTCTCGTAAGCCGCCATAAAGTGGGACCCAAATACGCCCTGTTACATAGTAGGTGCCGTCTTCCTTTTGTTCCATTCGTTGCCTTGAGCCGCGTAAGGCTTCAGCCTTGACGTTTTCGGGTTTCAATGCTTCGATCTGAGCAGTTCGTATCTGTGCAGGAAGACTGGACTGAATAGTGAGCTGCAAAGCTCGTACGCGCCTAGGTAGAGTGTCTTTCCGACTGAGAGCGTCAGCCACAACATTGGCTTTGCCTGGATGATACTTGATGGCGCATTCATAATCGTTCAGTAGTTCGACCCATCTTCGTTGATGCATGTTCAAATCCTTTTGCTTAAGAATATGCTCGAGACTCCTGTGATCGGTGTAAATCGTGCACCTGGTACCGTACAGGTAGTGTCGCCATATCTTAAGCGCGAAAACAACAACTCCCAGCTCTAAATTGTGCGTCGTGTAGTTCCGTTCGTGAACCTTGAGTTGACGTGATGCGTAAGCAATAACTTTATCTCGTTGCATCAATACACACCCAAGTCCCTGTATCGATGCGTCACAATAAACCACAAAATCTTCCGTGCCCTCTGGCAGTGAGAGAATAGGTGCGCTGCAAAGCCTATCCTTTAAGTACTGAAAAGTGGTTTCCTGGGACTCTCCCCAGCGGTAGGTGACACCCTTCTGTGTCAGTAGTGTGAGTGGTTGCGCGATCTTGGAGAAGTCTTTGATGAATCGCCTGTAGTAACCCGCCAAGCCCAAGAATTGGCGTATTTCCGTTGGTGTACGTGGTGCAGGCCAGTTCCTGATCGAATCTACCTTGGATGGATCAACATGAATCCCATCCTTGTTCACCACATGGCCTAGAAAGTGGACTTCACGAAGCCAGAAGTCGCATTTGGAAAACTTGGCGTACAATTGCTCCTTTCTAAGAAGTTCTAAGATCAATCGTAGGTGCTGCTCGTGCTCCTCTTGACTCTTGGAGTAAATCAGAATGTCGTCGATAAAAACAATGACGAACTTGTCAAGATAGGGTTTACACACCCTGTTCATAAGATCCATGAATACGGCAGGCGCGTTCGTTAACCCGAATGGCATGACAAGAAACTCGTAGTGACCGTAGCGAGTTCTGAAAGCGGTTTTAGAGACGTCCTCATCCCGGACTCTCAGCTGATGATACCCTGACCTCAAGTCTATCTTGGAATAGTAACTCGACCCCTGCAACTGGTCGAATAAGTCGTCTATACGCGGAAGAGGATAACGGTTCTTCACCGTAACTGCTTCGACAGCTCTTCCAGTTCGGTTGGAGCTAAACGATACGGTGTGCGGGCTATCGGTGCTGCTCCTGGAGCGAGCTCGATTTGAAATTCGACCTGACGATGAGGCGGTAGACCTGGTAGATCATCAGGAAACACATGAGGAAAGTCGCGTACAACTGGAATGTCCTCTAATCTCTTTTCCCTCGCTGATGCATCAGTAACGAGTGCCAAAATAGCGGTGTGACCCTTGCGCAAACATTTCTGCGCCTTCAAGAAAGAGATGATGCCAACCACAGCACCACTCTTGTCGCCTTGAACTTCGAGAGGTTCTTGACTAAAACGAGGAATACGAATGATCTTTTCCTTGCATAAAATCTCCGCGTGATGTTGGGATAACCAGTCCATGCCAATAACGATGTCGAAACTACCCAAAACTATGGGTATAAGATCAATGGAGAAAGCTTGACCGGCTAAGACAATATTACAACCCCTGACTACATGCGTGGCTTCTAGGCTCTTACCATTAGCTAGTTCTACTACATGCTTGGTGTTTAGGGGTGTTGGTGCACGTTTTAACAATTTACTGGCTTTCACAGATATATAACTTGTATCCGCACCTGAATAAAAAAAACAGTAACATAAATATCGTCGAGGAGAAACTTACCCATAACCACATTGGGATCGTTCATTGCGTCTCCTCGCCCCAGCACGAAAGCTCGACCCCTTGCCTCGTTGCCATTGTTGTTGTTGTTTTCCCCGTTGTTGTTGTTCCCGTTACCCTGATTATTGTTGTTGTCGCGATTGTGGTTCTGGTTCAATTGAGGGCAATCACGTTTGTAGTGGCCTTCAGCACCACACTGGAAACATCCCCGGTTTCCACGTTGTGGCTGCTGCTGCTGGTTCTGTGGAGCTGGCGGTGGGAGTTGCTGATTCTGGTTTGCTGGCCGTGAGCTTCTACAATCCTTAGCCTCATGACCCATCTTGAGGCATCTTTGACAACGTTCCCTGCGTCATCTTCCACTGTGGTGTTTGTTGCACCTACTACACCATGGGTGAGTTCCTCGATATCCACTCTGCCCCTGACTGCCTGATGATTGCTGATTCGGACTCTGGTAGTCATTTGTCTTGCGCTGCTGTGCTTGAGACTGAACAGAAACTGATCCCTTGCTGGAATCCCCCTCCCATTTTCTCTTGTTGTCACTGGGAGTAGCAGAAGTGGTGACAGCAGTAGTGGTAGCACTGATGCGTTTTGGCAGCTTGTTCTGTTCCACTGCCTGATCGGTGAGTCGATGAGCAAGACGCTGAATGTCTTGGATGTTGTTAAGGTTAGCCGATGTCACATTGTGACAACTCGAGTTTCTGACTTTCACTTTCGCATTAAATGCGCGTTGACTTTGACTGTTTAGTTGTTTGGATTGTGGACTTGAAATTGTACGCGTTGTGTTTTAATGAAACGTATTGTCGTTTTGCTTATATGTGATTACTTGCTATGGTAGAAAATAATATTAGAATTTTTATTGCAACACTTGGTCTAGATCACGAAACATACAGTTCGAAGGATTCGAAGGACCACGAAAGATATCCTTCGATTCGAAGGATCAACATTCGGTTCGAAGGATCTCGAAACATATCCTTCGACCAAGGATTCTATCCTTCGACATCTTTCGGCCCAGCCTTTCTAATGGGCTTGGCCCATTCCTGTGAAACGATTTATATACGTGATGCATGTAAACCGGCAGTAGTTTCGAAAACCCTAGTTCCCTTGTGTGTGTGTGACGGCATATAGCAGACCTACTCTCTGTTCGAAGGATTTCATTCCGTAATCCAGATTTCCGGTTAGTGTGTGATGTTGTTTATGATGCTTTGATTTCATGATTAATAAATTGTCTTGCAATATATTGTTCATATGTTAATCGGATCTGTTTTGATGATGTTCAATGATAATGTTTTGTGGATCGGCTATGATAACCGGATGTGTATGTTAGTATTGCAATATGTTGTTAGAACCGGACATTATTTGCACGATGATCGGATAATATACGAATTGAATTGTCATAGTCGTTAAGATGTTTATGTTAATCAGGTTTATTATCGGCCGAATATTGTGATCGAACATGTTTATGTAATCGGCACCTAGGTGTAAATTGGATAGTTTGAATGATCTTGTTATTCAGATTAGGGTTCTTGATAAACATGGGAATCATGCTTGTTTGATCTTGTTGATGTTAACTGATTTGTAAAATTTGTGTTAATTGATAATCGGATAAACTTGGAAACTTGAATAAAATGTAACTGTTATTTATCGAAGGATAACCAATATGCCGAAAGATACTTGTTATCCGAAACATGGTTGCTGTGAACCGAAAGATGCCTATCCTTCGAATCATAGTAACATTGACCGAAGGATGGCATTGACCGAAGGTTAGCATTGACCGAAACATAATTAGGTTGACCGAAAGATAGTTTGGACCGAAAGATAGCTTTGACCGAAAGATGACATTGGTCCGAAACATAACATTCGGTCCGAAGGATAATTGTGATAACTGTTGTCGAAAGATAATAGTTGGATTCGAAAGATACTAGGGAATTATGAACCTACTTTGAAAGATGGAATTATATGCTTGATTTATTTGGCATGCCATGCTTGATGAACGTTAACATTTGTATACGTGCAATAATACGTGTTGTGCCGATATGCAAACTGACTGCTAGGTGAACATTAAATTGCATGCGTATCATTGCGAACATGAACTGATTTGTTATACGTGCATACAATAGGACGTGATTAAATTCTTGTGAGTGCATAACCTAGCATACCGAGCAAACCAAGGTGAGTTCACACTCTTACCAAGGCATGGGATTCCCGGGGTGTTGGGAATGGGATTGAAAGGTTGATTAGATACTCTATTGACACTATGACTAGACTACCACTTTACTATCCTCGGTTGTGAAGGATACCTATAGTTACGAGTAGTCTAGTGGTTATACAACGTGGAACACCACCACCAGTAACGTGGAACACCACCACCAGTAACGTGGAACACCACCACCAGTAACGTGGAACACCACCACCAGTAACGTGGAACACCACCACCAGTAACGTGGAACACCACCACCAGTAACGTGGAACACCACCACCAATAGAACATACAATCGGCCCAGTAGAGCCACCTGTTACAAACGAACTTACTATTACGCATTTACTTTCTGTGAACTCGCTCAACTAGTTTGTTGATCATTCTGTTACATGCCTTGCAGATCGTTAGGTACTTGGAGCTTGCACTGGAGAAGCGGGTCGTTGTGGACAAGGATCGTGGCTTTTCGGTTGAGCTATTATGACACTTAAAACTGTTAACTACTACTGGTTTATTTACTATGCTTCCGCTACATTTTGAAACGATGATTTGTTTGATCACCTTTTGTATTGAATGGATGGTTTTCAGTTATTTTACTTAATATTAAATGCATGTTCAATATGATTGGTGGCTTGATCCTGGTCAGTCACGCTCCCAAGCGGTGATACTCCGCGTGTGGATTTTGGGGGTGTGACAGATTGGTATCAGAGCCATTGGTTATAGAGAACTTGGTTTTAATATGGAAAAACGTTTTTATTAAAACCAGACTATAACCAGAACAGTGCTCTCAACGATCCACAACGACGCTTCGCTCCACGTGCAAGACTCAACTTCCTAGGTAATAAGGTTTATGTTTATTGCCTACATGCTAGAATTTGCATAGAACTTTGCTTGTAGTATGCTTACATTACCTTGCTCACAACTTGTCATTGCATGAGAATACTTATGTGCTTACACTCTTCTGTCATCGCACTCTTCGCGAACCTTTCTCACTTATGTTGCCTTTGATGTGAAGATCAATGGCCGCACGAATTACCATGACTCAAGCCCAGCTAGAGGCTCTCGTTGCTGCGGCAGTTGCAGCCGCCCAAGCAGGTAGTATACCCTGCAGTATAGACACTAGGATCTTTAGATCCTACATTAATTCTCGTACTTAACTTTGCCCTATTCGTACACAATAGGTCAACCCGCTCAGCAACAACCTGGGTGCACCTTCAAGAATTTCATGGAATGTCGTCCCAGTTCGTTCAGTGGCACGGAGGGAGCAGTTGGACTCCTCCACTGGTTTGAAAAGCTCGAGTCGGTTTTCGAAATGTGTGAATGCCCTGAGGCTCGCAGGGTGAAGTTCGCCACTGGCACACTTGAAGGGATTGCGCTCACTTGGTGGAACGCACAAGTGCAGATCTTAGGGTTGGCAGCTGCTAACGCCACACCCTGGAATGACTTCAAAGAACTGATCAAGAGGGAATACTGCACTAGAGAAGACATTCACAAGTTGGAGGACGAGTTGTATAACTTGAAGATGGTTGGTTCGGAAATCGAAGCTTACACCAAGAGATCAAATGAGTTGGCTGTGTTATGTCCAACTATGGTGGACCCTCCATACAAGCGTATTGAGTTGTACCTCAAAGGTTTGGCACCGGAAATACAGAGCCACGTTACCTCGGCTAATCTCAACAACATCCAGGAAATCCAGCGTCTCGCTCATCGCATCACCGATCAGGCAGTGGATCAGAACAAACTGCCAAAGCGTATCAGTGCTACTGCTACCGCTACTGCTTCTACTACACTTGCTACTCCCAGCGAAAGTAAGAGAAAATGGGATGGGGATTCTAGCAAGGGATCAGCTTCAGTGCAGTCGCAAGCTCAACAGCGAAAGACAGACAGTTACCAGAGTCCCAGTCAGCACTCCTCAGGCAGCCACAGACAGGGAGGGTATCGAGGAAACCTTCCAAAGTGTAACACCTGCAACAAACATCACGGTGGCCAGTGTAATAAGGTTCGTTGTCAAAGATGCCTCAAGATGGGTCACGAGGCTAAAGATTGTAGAAGCGCTCGTCCTGCAAACCAGAATCAGCAGCAACCTCAGGCACAGCAGAATCAGCAGCAGGGTAACAAAGGGTGCTATAATTGCGGTGCAGAGGGTCACTTCAAAAGGCATTGCCCTCAGTTGAACAGGAACCAGAACAACAACAATCATAACAACAATCAGGGTAATGGTAACAACAACAACGGGGGAAACAACAACAACAACGGCAATGAAGCTCGTGGTCGTGCTTTTGTGTTGGGTCGAGGAGATGCCGTGAATGACCCCAATGTGGTTATGGGTAAGTTTCTTCTCGACGATATTTATGTTACTGTCTTATTTGATTCGGGTGCTGATACAAGCTATATGTCATTGAAAATGAGTAAATTATTAAAACGTACACCAACACCCCTAGACACCAAACACGTCGTAGAACTAGCCAATGGTAAAAGTGTAGAAGCCGCACAAGTAGTCAAGGGCTGTAGTATTGTTCTAGCAGGTCAGACTTTCTCGATTGATCTCATACCCATAGTTTTGGGTAGTTTCGACGTCGTCATCGGTATGGATTGGTTATCCCAACATCACGCGGAGATCTTATGCAAGGAAAAAGTTATTCGTATTAGTCAAGAACCTCTCGAAGTACAAGGTGACAAGAGTGGTGCTGTGGTTGGCATCATCTCTTATTTAAAGGCGCAGAAATGTTTACGAAAGGGACATACTGCCATTCTGGCACTTGTCACTGATGCATCAGCAAAGGAAAAGAAGCTGGAGGATATACCAGTTGTGCGCGATTTTCCTCAAGTGTTTCCTGAAGATTTACCTGGTTTACCTCCTCATCGTCAAGTCGAGTTTCAGATTGAGTTAGCTCCTGGAGCAGCACCAATAGCCCGCGCACCGTATCGTTTAGCTCCAACCGAACTGGAAGAACTGTCGAAGCAGCTACAAGAGCTCTTGGAAAAGGGCTTTATTCGTCCAAGCTCTTCGCCTTGGGGAGCTCCAGTGTTATTTGTAAAGAAGAAAGACGGTACGTTCAGGATGTGCATCGACTACCGTGAACTCAACAAGGTGACGGTGAAGAACCGTTATCCTCTTCCACGCATAGATGACCTATTCGACCAGTTGCAAGGGTCGTGTTACTATTCCAAGATTGATTTAAGGTCAGGGTATCATCAGCTGAGAGTCCGGGATGAGGACGTCTCCAAAACCGCTTTCAGAACTCGCTACGGTCATTACGAGTTTCTTGTCATGCCATTCGGGCTTACGAACGCGCCAGCAGTCTTCATGGATCTTATGAACAGGGTGTGCAAACCGTATCTTGATAAGTTTGTTATCGTCTTCATCGACGACATTTTGATTTACTCCAAGAGTCAGGAGGAGCACGAGCAGCACTTACGTCTCATCTTGGAACTTCTTCGAAAGGAGCAACTGTACGCAAAGTTTTCAAAATGCGACTTCTGGCTTCGTGAAGTCCACTTCTTAGGCCATGTGGTGAACAAGGATGGGATTCATGTTGATCCATCCAAGGTTGATTCGATCAGAAACTGGCCAGCACCGCGTACACCGACAGAAATACGCCAATTCTTGGGTTTGGCGGGTTACTACAGGCGATTTATTAAAGACTTCTCAAAGATCGCGCAGCCGCTCACTATGTTAACACAAAAAGGTGTCGTTTACAGATGGGGTAATACGCAAGAGACCGCTTTTCAGTACTTAAAGGATAGGCTTTGCAGCGCACCTATTCTCTCATTGCCAGAGGGCACAGATGACTTCGTGGTTTATTGTGACGCATCGATACAGGGGCTTGGTTGCGTATTGATGCAGCGGGATAAAGTTATTGCATACGCCTCTCGGCAACTCAAGGTTCATGAACGGAATTATACGACGCACGATTTAGAGCTGGGAGCTGTTGTTTTCGCGCTTAAGATATGGCGACACTACCTGTACGGTACCAGGTGCACGATTTACACCGATCACAGGAGTCTCGAGCATATTCTTAAGCAAAAGGATTTGAATATGCGTCAACGGAGATGGGTTGAACTTCTGAACGACTACGAATGCGCCATCAAGTATCATCCAGGCAAGGCCAATGTTGTGGCTGATGCCCTCAGTCGGAAAGACACTCTACCTAAGCGCGTGCGAGCGCTACAGCTTACTATTCAGTCCAGTCTTCCTGCACATATACGAGCTGCTCAGTTAGAAGCACTGAAACCCGAAAACGTCAAAGCTGAAGCCTTACGCGGCTCAAGGCAACGCATGGAACAAAAGGAAGACGGCGCCTACTATGTAACGGGGCGTATTTGGGTCCCACATTATGGCGGTTTACGCGAGCTTGTAATGAATGAAGCTCACAAGTCTCGCTATTCGGTACATCCAGGGTCGGATAAAATGTACCACGACATCAGCACTACTTATTGGTGGCCTAGTATGAAGGCTCACATCGCTACGTACGTTGGAAAATGCTTAACCTGTGCGAGAGTCAAGGTTGAATATCAGAAACCAGCTGGTCTACTTCAGCAGCCCAAGATACCGCAGTGGAAATGGGAAGAAATTTCCATGGATTTCGTTACGGGCTTACCTAGATCCCAGCGTGGGAATGACACTATTTGGGTGATCGTTGATCGACTCACAAAGTCTGCTCACTTCTTGGCTATCAAAGAAACGGATAAGTTTTCTACTTTAGCAGACATTTACTTGAAAGAAGTTGTTTCGAGGCACGGGGTGCCCACCTCTATTATTTCGGATCGCGATGCACGATTCACGTCAGAGCTTTGGCAAGCGATGCACAAATCCTTCGGCTCACGGTTAGACATGAGCACAGCATATCATCCTCAGACGGATGGGCAGTCTGAGCGAACTATTCAAACTCTAGAAGACATGCTTCGAGCGTGTGTTATCGATTTCGGCAACGGCTGGGAAAAGCACCTCCCTTTGGTGGAGTTCTCGTACAATAACAGTTACCATACCAGCATTCAAGCCGCTCCATTCGAGGCATTGTACGGACGTAAATGCCGGTCACCTCTCTGTTGGGCAGAGGTGGGGGATAGTCAAATTACGGGTCCAGAGATTGTAGTGGACGCCACAGAAAAGATTGCACAGATACGACAACGCATGGCGGCAGCACGCGACCGTCAGAAAGCCTACGCGGACAAGCGTAGAAAGCCATTGGAATTTGAGGTCGGGGACCGGGTTTTATTGAAAGTTTCACCCTGGAAGGGTGTGGTTCGATTTGGTAAACGAGGCAAACTGAATCCGCGGTACGTCGGACCATTCGAAATCTTAGAAAAGATTGGCAAGGTAGCCTACAGATTAAACCTACCTCCTGAACTCGGTGCAGTTCACAATGTATTTCATGTGTCGAATCTGAAGAAATGTTTATCAGATGAAACCCTTATAGTTCCTTTTAAGGAACTCACTATCGACGAGCGGTTGCAGTTCGTCGAGGAACCTGTTGAAATCACGGACCGGGATGTTAAGGTCCTCAAGCACAAGAGAATCCCTCTTGTTCGAGTTCGTTGGAACTCCCAGCGTGGTCCAGAGTATACCTGGGAACGCGAAGATCAGATGAAAGAAAAGTATCCCCAGTTATTCGAAACCAATGCATCTACTTCTGAGGCTGAAGCTACTACTACTGAATTTCGGGACGAAATTCCAAATCAACGGGGGGATGATGTGACACCCCAGGAAAACCAGTGAACGATGTAACTTACCTAGCTTCCTCAGTGAGTGCGTACCAAATTTCGGGACGAAATTTCTTTTAAGTTGGGGATAATGTGACAACTCGAGTTTCTGACTTTCACTTTCGCATTAAATGCGCGTTGACTTTGACTGTTTAGTTGTTTGGATTGTGGACTTGAAATTGTACGCGTTGTGTTTTAATGAAACGTATTGTCGTTTTGCTTATATGTGATTACTTGCTATGGTAGAAAATAATATTAGAATTTTTATTGCAACACTTGGTCTAGATCACGAAACATACAGTTCGAAGGATTCGAAGGACCACGAAAGATATCCTTCGATTCGAAGGATCAACATTCGGTTCGAAGGATCTCGAAACATATCCTTCGACCAAGGATTCTATCCTTCGACATCTTTCGGCCCAGCCTTTCTAATGGGCTTGGCCCATTCCTGTGAAACGATTTATATACGTGATGCATGTAAACCGGCAGTAGTTTCGAAAACCCTAGTTCCCTTGTGTGTGTGTGACGGCATATAGCAGACCTACTCTCTGTTCGAAGGATTTCATTCCGTAATCCAGATTTCCGGTTAGTGTGTGATGTTGTTTATGATGCTTTGATTTCATGATTAATAAATTGTCTTGCAATATATTGTTCATATGTTAATCGGATCTGTTTTGATGATGTTCAATGATAATGTTTTGTGGATCGGCTATGATAACCGGATGTGTATGTTAGTATTGCAATATGTTGTTAGAACCGGACATTATTTGCACGATGATCGGATAATATACGAATTGAATTGTCATAGTCGTTAAGATGTTTATGTTAATCAGGTTTATTATCGGCCGAATATTGTGATCGAACATGTTTATGTAATCGGCACCTAGGTGTAAATTGGATAGTTTGAATGATCTTGTTATTCAGATTAGGGTTCTTGATAAACATGGGAATCATGCTTGTTTGATCTTGTTGATGTTAACTGATTTGTAAAATTTGTGTTAATTGATAATCGGATAAACTTGGAAACTTGAATAAAATGTAACTGTTATTTATCGAAGGATAACCAATATGCCGAAAGATACTTGTTATCCGAAACATGGTTGCTGTGAACCGAAAGATGCCTATCCTTCGAATCATAGTAACATTGACCGAAGGATGGCATTGACCGAAGGTTAGCATTGACCGAAACATAATTAGGTTGACCGAAAGATAGTTTGGACCGAAAGATAGCTTTGACCGAAAGATGACATTGGTCCGAAACATAACATTCGGTCCGAAGGATAATTGTGATAACTGTTGTCGAAAGATAATAGTTGGATTCGAAAGATACTAGGGAATTATGAACCTACTTTGAAAGATGGAATTATATGCTTGATTTATTTGGCATGCCATGCTTGATGAACGTTAACATTTGTATACGTGCAATAATACGTGTTGTGCCGATATGCAAACTGACTGCTAGGTGAACATTAAATTGCATGCGTATCATTGCGAACATGAACTGATTTGTTATACGTGCATACAATAGGACGTGATTAAATTCTTGTGAGTGCATAACCTAGCATACCGAGCAAACCAAGGTGAGTTCACACTCTTACCAAGGCATGGGATTCCCGGGGTGTTGGGAATGGGATTGAAAGGTTGATTAGATACTCTATTGACACTATGACTAGACTACCACTTTACTATCCTCGGTTGTGAAGGATACCTATAGTTACGAGTAGTCTAGTGGTTATACAACGTGGAACACCACCACCAGTAACGTGGAACACCACCACCAGTAACGTGGAACACCACCACCAGTAACGTGGAACACCACCACCAGTAACGTGGAACACCACCACCAGTAACGTGGAACACCACCACCAGTAACGTGGAACACCACCACCAATAGAACATACAATCGGCCCAGTAGAGCCACCTGTTACAAACGAACTTACTATTACGCATTTACTTTCTGTGAACTCGCTCAACTAGTTTGTTGATCATTCTGTTACATGCCTTGCAGATCGTTAGGTACTTGGAGCTTGCACTGGAGAAGCGGGTCGTTGTGGACAAGGATCGTGGCTTTTCGGTTGAGCTATTATGACACTTAAAACTGTTAACTACTACTGGTTTATTTACTATGCTTCCGCTACATTTTGAAACGATGATTTGTTTGATCACCTTTTGTATTGAATGGATGGTTTTCAGTTATTTTACTTAATATTAAATGCATGTTCAATATGATTGGTGGCTTGATCCTGGTCAGTCACGCTCCCAAGCGGTGATACTCCGCGTGTGGATTTTGGGGGTGTGACACACATGGCTCTGGATCTCTGGTGCTAGTCCCTTGAGATACAACTCAATGCGCTTCACTGGAGGGTCCACCATAGTTGGACACAAGATGGCCAATTCGTTCGACCGCTTCGTATAAGCCTCAATCTCTGACCCCGTCATCTTCAAGTGGTATAACTCATAAGATAATGCCAAGGATATCCGGGACACGGTCGATCAAGCGGTATTCTACACCCCGTGCTCTGGTCGTGGCCATCTCGTAAGATAATGCCAAGGATATCCGGGACACGGTCAATAACCCCCCAAACCCTTAAAGTAAAACAAGACTGTTTAAACGAGCCGCACAAACTATTCAAGACTGGACACCCAAGGGCGCAGGATTTGTGCGCTCGATCAAGCGGTATTCTATATACCGTACCCCAAGCCCGTATAGGGAAAATAAGTCAAAATGTATTTACCTGAGCAAGTATGAATCACAATTGGTAAGTGTAGGTAGCTTTTACTGGGCCTCCTAATCTGGAACAAAGGTTTATAATAACCTATTAGATTCCTAACGGGTCTTTTATTTAAGCTTTAGCTTAGACCGGTTAGTTTTAAGGACGATACGGTACAAGCGCACGATTAAGCGAAAGACCGGATAGAATGTGATTTAGACCCAACAAGTTTGAATACTTGTATAATATGGGTATACTAAATGCATTCTGGATTTTGAGATAAAAATGATAACGTTTGACCCGTTTCGGTCAATTTACGCAAACTAGTTACGTAAACCGAACCGAACGCTAAAAGGGCGTTACGGGTAGCCAAAAGAGTCAAATGCAAGTTCCCTGAGATAATATGCTTTAAGTATGATATAATATCAGTAAGTTATGTTCTATTATGCCCCGAATGATTTTAAACTCAATTTATGCCTTAGAAGGGCATTTTGGTCATTTAAAAGATAACAAAAGAGTTAAATTAGAAATCTGAGTTACAGGTCTGATTTATACAGTAAGTATACTTAGTTTGACATGTTATAACAGTAGGGTATGACCCGTATACAAAACTTATCATTTAAAATCAAACTATGCACCGTAGGGGTATTTTAGTAATTTCACAAGGGCTAAAAATGTCAAAACTGGAAATCTGAGATCAAAATCTTATACTTACTGTTATTATATGAAAATATGCTAAATACATCAGTAGGTATGAGTCTTATATGTTTAAAATGAGTATAACGCTTACTATGCGTTAAAAATGCTAAAAATGCGATTTAGAGCCGTTTCCGGGTTTTTAAAAGAAAGCTGAGATTTTTATATTTCCAAAATGCTCAAAATAATTTATTTGACAAATAAAATCAGTAGAAAAAGGTTTGGGGTCAAAAGAATGTATAAACTCATTTTATGGCTTAAACGGTCAAAACCGGCATTAACCGAATCGACTTAGCGACGTATGATCCGATCAGCCAAAAATTAAATAAAAATCTTCAAAAATCCCAGAATATTATATAACATCAGTGGGTAAAAAGTTTTGTATCAAAACGTGACCTGAAATAGGTTATACGCTAAATGCGTCGTTTATTAAACATAAAGACATAGTTTTTCGCTATCGGCCATAACTCAAAATCTGGACCACCAACTGATCTCAAATTTTCGGTGCAAGTTTATAAATTAATAATAAAGATTTCTACTCTTTCACTTTTCCAAAAATCACGTTTTATATCAAAAAGGGCAAAATAGTCAACTTTAAGCATAAATCGGAAACATGCAAATGAATCGGTTAAGCATAGACTCGAGATATAAAAATTCCAGAAAGTTAAACTAAAATAAAAATAGTCAAAAATAAGCTCCAATACAGATCTCAAACATGCATGCACGGATCCGAATCGATAGTCTACGAAAAAGTCGTTTTACAAGACTTTCGGTTCTGATTCGTATTTATACTAAAGATTGTCGAGTTGATTATGATAAAACACATTCTTATATTCATTATAAGTTATTTTTGATGATCAAACTGATTGCATGTCATCTACATTGCCATTTGAGCTACATTTCGCAAAAACGATTTCTGTTGACTTTTTAAGAACATCTTTGACTCGACAAATAGCATGCATAAAGTGGGAATCAGAGAATACCCTTTTGAGGGTTTGTTCCCCACATAAATACCAACTTATAAGTGGTTTCAATTTGAGAAATGACAGAGCCAAACTCGTTTAATCGAAAAGTCAAATTATATGAACAACGGTTTGACTTTTTAATAATAATCAAAACAAGAACGAATTATAGACTGATATGAAAGCTTACAAAGGTCCTAATGAAGCTTAGTTAACACTTAGAGTCTGCCTTGTCGTTCAGAATTGCTCCAGAAGTTGCCTTGAGAGTTCTTGGTGATGTGAGAGTTCTTGATCACAATGCAAGTGCCCAAAAATGTGAGCTTTTGATCTGATTTATGGAAATTCAGATGTTACCAGAGCTTCACAGGTGTCCCAACATGCAAAGGCTTCCATTAGTGAGTTTTAGAGGTGCACACAGCTGTTCCCCACTTCAAAATTTGGACCAGAATGCAAAATTCGCGAATTACTGCATCTGATAGGGGCATGCGGCCCGCTTAGACCTGCCCAGGCGGGTCGCCTGGCCTGCTGGTCAGCCAAACATCTTTCATACTTGGCAGTTTTGGTCCCTGTCTTTGCACGCGATGTTTCGGCTACTTATTTTGACTCGTAAACCCCCAAACTTGGTTTTTAAGAACCTTGGGACATTTACCAACATGGTAATGTCCTCGGATAACTTTGCGCTCACCCGAAAAGTCATGAAATTCGACGTTGACGCTTTTAACCCCTCAAGTACGGTTTTGGCCATAACTTTCTCATACGTTATCGAAACTTCACGAAATTTTTACCACATATTCTAGTGAGTATATTTTAGCATTACAAGGCTTCGGGTCTGCCAAAAGTTCACTCAGAGGTATAAATTCAACATGTTGACACTTTTGGCCCCTATAGTTTGTAATTCCTCACTTTTGTGCATTTTCCGCTTCGTATGATCCATGATCCATCCGTTTAAGGTTATAAACATTATGTAGGGTTATCATAGAGTCTATTTATCCATTGTTGACACTTTGGACCCTTACGTTCCATAGTTTTCACCTTTTGTCAACTTTAGTCCCTCTAAAGTATGTTTTCACATACCGGAACCTTATGACACGTGTCAATACATTATTGGACGGAAATTTTCGAGGTGTTACATCCTCACCCCCTTAAAAGAAATCTCGTCCTCGAGATTTACTGAAACAAATGAGGATATTTTTCTTTCATCGTGGATTCCACTTCCCACGTATATTCGGGACCTCTACGGCCATCCCATTTGACCTTAACAATAGGCACGTGCTTCCTTCGAAGCTTTTTCACCTGTCGATCCTCAATCGACAAGGGTTTTTCCACGAACTTCAAACTCTCATCTATGTGTATATCTGTATGCGGTATAACCAGTGATTCGTCAGCGAAACACTTCTTCAAATTACAGATGTGGAACACATTATGAATAGCGCTAAGTTCTTCAGGCAAGTTTAACTTGTAAGCGACTGTCCCGACACGTTCGATAATCTCGAAAGGTCCTATGTATCTCGGGCTTAGCTTGCCTTTCTTACCAAACCGCATCACCCCTTTCCAGGGCGATACCTTAAGCAACACTTTATCACCTACATCGAAGTGAAAGTCTTTGCGCTTAGGATCCGCATAACTTTTCTGCCTATCCCTGGCAGCTTTCAAACGATCGCGTATCTGCACGATCTTGTCCGTCGTCTCAAAAACAATATCTGGTCCTGACAACTGGACATCTCCAACTTCTGCCCAACAAATGGGCGATCTACACTTTCTACCGTATAGGGCCTCAAAAGGCGCAGCCTTTATGCTGGAATGGTAGCTATTGTTGTAGGAGAATTCAATCAGTGGTAGGTTCTTATCCCAACTACCACCTAAATCGATCGCACATGCACGAAGCATGTCTTCCAAGGTTTGAATAGTACGCTCACTCTGACCATCAGTCTGAGGATGATAGGCCGTACTAAAATTCAAACGAGTGCCCAACGATTGCTGGAAACTCTTCCAAAAATGCGATGCATATCTAGTATCTCTATCGAAGATAATAGATACAGGTATACCATGCAACGCTACAATCTTATCGACGTATAATTGAGCTAACATATCGGAGCTATACGTCTCCTTGATGGGTAGAAAATGAGCTGACTTAGTCAGTCTATCTACTATGACCCATATGGTATCATTTCCCTTTTTCGTTTTCGGCAACTTGGTGATGAAATCCATTGTCACCATTTCCCATTTCCACTTGGGAATTTCAGGTTGTTGAAGCAAACCTGACGGCTTCTGATGCTCAGCCTTGACTTGCGCACAAGTCAAACATTTAGCTACATGCTCAGCTACTGACTTTTTCAAACCAATCCACCAGTAGTTTGCTTTCAAATCCTGGTACATCTTATCAGCTCCAGGATGAACGGAATATTTAGAGCTGTGGGCTTCCTGGAGGATAACATCCCGAAGTCCTCCATAAACTGGAACCCATATTCGTCCGTTTAGTCGTAGCATTCCATCTTTGTCGTAGGATAACTGCTCCTCAGTTACTCCTAACTTCTCTGCAGGATAGTTAGCTTCCAACACAGCTTCCTTCTGTGCAGCTAACACCCTTTCATTCAAATTATTCCTTATTTCAATGCGCTTGGCATTGATTCTGATCGGTTTCACCCTTTCTTTTCTGCTTAAGGCGTCGGCAACTACATTTGCCTTGCCTGGATGGTATCTTATCTCACAGTCATAGTCATTTAGAGTTTCCATCCATCGCCTCTGACGCATGTTCAATTCTTTCTGATTGAACAAGTGTTGAAGACTCTTGTGATCTGAATATATAATACACTTGGTTCCATACAAGTAATGTCTCCATAGCTTCAAAGCAAATACAATTGCACCCAATTCCAAATCGTGGGTGGTGTAGTTCTTCTCGTGCACCTTTAGCTGTCGAGAAGCGTAGGCAATGACTTTGCCTTTCTGCATGAGTACACAGCCCATGCCAGTGTGTGACGCATCACAGTACACCACAAATTCTTCTACGCCATCGGGCAATGTCAACACTGGAGCATTGCTCAACTTCTTCTTCAAAATATCGAAGGATTCCTGCTGCTTAGGGCCCCAATCGAACTTAATCTTCTTACGAGTCAACGAAGTTAGGGGCGCAACAATTCTTGAAAAGTTCTCGATAAATCGCCTATAATATCCTGCCAATCCGAGGAAACTGCGAATCTCGGTAGGAGTCTTTGGCTCCTGCCAGTTCATGACTGCTTCTACTTTAGCGGGATCTACTTGGATACCACGCTCGCTTACTACATGTCCAAGGAATTGGACTTCTCGAAGCCAAAATTCACACTTCGAAAATTTGGCATAAAGCTTCTCTTGATGCAGAAGTTTGAGAATACAACGAAGGTGTTTCTCATGGTCAGCTTGGCTCTTCGAGTAGATAAGGATGTCGTCAATAAAGACGATAACGAATTTACCTAGATAGGGCTTGCGGACACGATTCATGAGATCCATGAATGCGGCTGGTGCGTTGGTGAGCCCAAACGGCATCACTAGGAACTCGTAATGTCCATAACGAGTCCTAAACGCTGTCTTGTGCACATCTTCGTCTTTGACCTTCAGCTGATGATAACCTGACCTCAGGTCGATCTTGGAGAAATAGCTTGCTCCTTGCAACTGATCGAATAGATCGTCGATCCTGGGTAACGGGTACCTATTCTTGATAGTGACCTTGTTAAGCTCACGGTAATCGACGCACAGACGCATCGATCCATCCTTCTTTTTAACGAACAAGATTGGTGCTCCCCAAGGAGACGAGCTAGGTCTAATAAAACCTTTAGCTAACAAATCATCCAACTGCGTCCTCAACTCCTTCATCTCCGTTGGTGCCAATCTATATGGTGCTCTTGCTACAGGTGCAGCGCCTGGAATGATGTCTATCCGAAACTCCACTTGCCTATCCGGTGGCAAACCGGGTAGTTCTTCAGGGAATACTTCAGGGTATTCTGAGATAACAGGGATATCTTCAATCTTCGGCTTCGGCTCATCAATGGTAACTTGTGCCATATAAATGACACATCCCCTCTGCATGCATCTGGATGCCTTGAGCATGGACACTTGCTCAGGCAATCCATGCTGGGTGTCTCCTTGAATAGTGAGTGACTCACCAGACGGAGTCTTCACTACTACTTGCTTTCTGTTGCACAGAATCTGGGCTTGGTTACTCGATAACCAATCCATGCCTATCACTATATCGAATCCAGCTAGCTTAAAGGGAAGCAAGGATAACGGGAAAGAATGATTCCTAATGGATAAAACACATCCATCTAGAACGGTCGAGGCGGTTTCTATGGTTCCATCGGCTAATTCCACCTCATATTTCACACTTAAGGTTTTAACAGGAAGGTTTAACAATTTACAAAACTTATCATCTACAAATGACTTATCAGCTCCTGAATCAAACAAGACTCTAGCAAAAACATCATTTACAAGAAACGTACCTGTAATGACGTTGTCATCAAGGACTGCTTCCTTGGCGTCCATTCTGAAGACTCTCGCATTAGTCTTCCTTCCTTCATCGGCTTTCTTTGCATTCTTTGGGCAATTAGGCCGGATGTGCCCTTTCTCGTTGCAACCAAAACAAGTTGCATCCTTAATCTTTTTGCAATCTAAGGCTTTATGGTCTGTGGACTTGCAGATTCCACATCGTTTTTTGTGAGACTGGGATTTCGCTTCCAAACGACATTTCCCAAAATGGTGTCTCTTGCAGGTCTTGCATCTGGGTTTCTCACCCGATTGATGATCTCCTTTCTTAAATCCCGACCCTTTCCTATGGTCGTTGTTCCCTCTGTGTCGTTTCTCCAATCTTCGTGAGGTGTCATCCTCACGTCTTTTGTTTTCCTCTGAGCTCTTAATAGCTCTCAATCTGACTACATCTTGAGTGAGGGAGAGGGATAGATCAGCTACTGATCTAAACGTCGTAGGCCTTGATGCCTTAACGCTCGCCTTGATCTCAGGTGCCAGACCCCCAATAAAACGAGCGATCCTCCGCGGCTCCGGGGTCACCAAATACGGCACTAATCGAGATAAGGTGTTGAATGTAGTAAGATATGCCTGACAATCGAGGTTCTTCATTACCAGAGATACGAAATCCGACTCAATCCTTTCGACCTCATGCTGCGGGCAGAAATTCTCTTTGATTAGGGCCACAAACTATTCCCATGTCATGCTGTACAGTGTGGCTTTACCGGCAGCTTGTAGGAGTGACTTCCACCATGCTAGCGCATCTCCCTTAAATGACTGGGACACGTACTTCACGACGTCCCTATCAGCACACCCGCTGATATCAACAACAGTGTCCATCTCATCAATCCATGTCATGCAATCAACTGCTCCTTTTTCCCCAGTAAAATCTCTGGGTTTGCATGAAACGAAATACTTGTACGTACAGGACTTGCTGTGCGTATCATGCTTCAGCTTGATTTCTTGTTTAGGAATACTGCTGTGGTTGGAGGAGTGATTATCCTCCTCATCCTTTTTTGGCTCATTCTTAGAAGGCGGCTTACTATGAGCCTCAGAATGAGTCTTGGGCTTGACATGCGTTGCGGTCCGGGTCCTACTTCGGGTCCCGCTCGATTCTCTGAATTGCCTATCCATAGCTTTGGCAACAGCGTTTTCTACCAGTGCTTGTAGTTCCGCACCAGTGACGTGAATCTTTGTATTATCTGGGTGTTCCCCAGAACGACTGTTGGTTTCTTCCGATTTGGCCATGTAGCTTTAAGCTACATAAAAGTAAGGACAAGGTCTATTTAGAAACCTAAAAGTATTATCGTCCTAGACGATTTATTAACCATGGAAATAATAGCCATATTAGTTAATTTATTTAATTTCATTCAGCGCTTCTATTAGCAATTATATCATGGAATGAAATATATATATTGGCACAATAGGCCTAGTCACTTGGACAAATTTCTAAATTCTAAATTTAGATTTTTATAGGATTAAAATTTGTATAATTAAACAAATGATCCCTTGCTTGGCAGGGAGTTATAAACCACAACTGCCTTTTTTTTGTTTTATATGACATAGTCATAACCCGTAGGTATCAAGTCATTACCCGACTTGTATACAGATATAATCTGTAGATAATTTATTAAAAGGGTGACATGGGTGATTTTACAGATCACGCTAGCCAAGAATGTTAACATGTTTACAGATGTTAACAGAGAATTGAATCTTTTTAACCAGGTTTTACCATATTGGCCAGGTCTTTTAATAAGACATTCAAGCTAGGTTTTACCTTCTTAAGATTCTTATTAAATGGCAATCAAAATAACAATTGATATTTTTCATTTATTTGAATATTATATTCATGCACATAGATAAAATGAAAAACTTAAATTAACCATTTAACATAAAGTAAACTAGTACAACTTCGCCCTAAACGGGACTTTTCTCAAATAGCATGCCCACGCAGGGGCTAAACCAAATAACAGACAAAATAACAAAACAAACCCATGCAGGGGTTAAACAGAAACAACATACCCACGCAGGGGTAGAATAAGAGAAATATACCCACGCAGGGGTAGAATACAGGAATAAATGTCCTCGCAGGGACATGAGTAAATGAGCTAACAACCAAAGGATTTAATAATCCTTCTTACTCTTACCCTTAATCAAGTCAACCATCTTCTTGAACATACCGCGATTGTGTCGGCGATCTTGTCGCATTTCCTGTTGCAATTCCCGTCGCACGTCGTGTATCCCTTGCAGGATTTCTTGGACTTGCGGTGGCGACATCATTGGCGCCGGCGGCGGTGGCTGATACTGCGGTGGCTGTGGAGGCTGCGGCTTCTGGTACCCTTGCGGTAAGTACCCAAAAGCTGATTGTCTCGTGGCCCAGGGACCTCCAAAAGCACTCTCCTGGTTGAGAGGGTTGTAGCCTGAAGCTAACCAGTAGGGATCTCCCGTATAATCATAACCGGGAGGAAAAGTCGGCTCGAATGGGTTGAACTGTGCTGCGCTAGCATACGCAGGGATGGGCTCTCCAAAGTTCTGCGGCGGTAGTGGCGCAATAGGCGCAGAAGAAACCTCTGAGACGGGATGCGGAGACTCTCCCATCTCTGACTCCTCGTGGAGCGGCGAGTAGCGGCTGCTACCTGAATGTCGAGGGGTGCCAATGCGAATCCCTCCTCGCGTAGACATACGCGCGTTCCTCCTTGGCCTCTGAGGCGGAGGAGGCAAAACCGGTGGTGGTGGTGGCGACGGAGTGACCACGTCGCGCCAGAAGGCCTCAGATGGGTCCTGCTGCTGGGGCTGCTGCTGATGCTGCTGCTGATGGGAGTGGTGCTGAGAGTGCACGGGAGAACCGTGGTAAGACTGGTGCATGGGGGAGTTATGGTAGCTGGGGGTAAAGACCCAGTCGTGCTGCTTAAACCTCTCCTCGTAGCTGTCAACACCATTGAAAGGTGATCCCCTGTATGGTGACCCATCCGATATCTCAATGGGATGGTTGGGAGTGCCGGACGGTGGCATGGAGGGATCGGTGTCCTCGTCGACCTCCATCTCGTTGCCACCAGAGAAGTGGTCTTCAGGTCCTAGTGGGTTATGACCCACTGGTTCATCCAAGTAGGCATCAGGGTTGTACAGGCCCTGATAAACGGGTGCTGGGTAGTTGTGAGGTGACTGGTGAAGATGTATGAAAGATCCATGGGAGTCGTGGGGCCCATTTTCAGAATGTGGCCCAAAGGAGTGAGGTAGGGATGGTGAGGTACTCAGTGATACCGAGTGCCTGGCTGGTTCAGCAAATGATCTCCAAAGATCGTGGGCTGCAGTGTTGTGCGTTGCTGATGGGGCTCGCCTGTGCGAAGGCCCTGCCTCGTGGTCATGTGATGTGGCGAATCCTCCTCGTCCTCGCATACGAGGCGGCATGATGAACCTGTCAAAAATCAAACAAGTTGCACAACAAAATATATAAGACAAAGCTAATAATAATTAAAAATAAAACAAACGAAATTTTGAACATTTCCTAAGTTCTTTGTCTAGACTCGAAAATCGAGGAATGTGCAATTGTGTAACTGAGATCAAACACAAAAGACTAGTGTGTAATTCACTCAGTGTTGGCTCTGATACCAACCTGTCACACCCCGATCTCCACGTGTCACCGGTGGGCCCGGTGTGGGGTATGGTGACGTGGTTGGCATCGTCATAGACCAACAACACAATATAATAATGCACAGCGGAAGCAGAAATAGATTCATTTCAACTTTAACTAAAATGTAATAATAAATATCACAGTAGTTGAAACGGATCCACAGGCGGATCAAATAAAATAAGATAAATTGTTCAACAGTTTATTTGTCGTCCGAGCTTGCGAGACTATAGTGGACGCTCTTAGGAAACAGCCAGCCTAGTTCGTTTAGTACCTGCACTTAACCTTTTGGGAAAAATACGTCAGTTTACACTGGTAAATACAAATCAACTGACTCATTTTGAAAATGATTGAAAATTGATTTAAATGCACAAGGCATAAATATTTTTATTAACTTGGGATAATTATGCAATATAAACTTGTGAACGAATTACATGCTACTCGTACATTTGGTGGCCTGGGATCTGCTGTCCGGGCTAAAGATTAAATGACACACCACATTAAAGAGTTATACACGTCGGGTGTACGCCTACACCCCGTGCTCTGGTCGTGGCCATCTCGTAAGATAATGCCAAGGATATCCGGGGGGTATGGTGACGTGGTTGGCATCGTCATAGACAAACAACACAATATAATAATGCACAGCGGAAGCAGAAATAGATTCATTTCAACTTTAATTAAAATGTAATAATAAATATCACAGTAGTTGAAACGGATCCACAGGCGGATCAAATAAAATAAGATAAATTGTTCAACAGTTTATTTGTCGTCCGAGCTTGCGAGACTATAGTGGACGCTCTTAGGAAACAGCCAGCCTAGTTCGTTTAGTACCTGCACTTAACCTTTTGGGAAAAATACGTCAGTTTACACTGGTAAATACAAATCAACTGACTCATTTTGAAAATGATTGAAAATTGATTTAAATGCACAAGGCATAAATATTTTTATTAACTTGGGATAATTATGCAATATAAACTTGTGAACGAATTACATGCTACTCGTACATTTGGTGGCCCGGGATCTGCTGTCCGGGCTAAAGATTAAATGACACACCACATTAAAGAGTTATACACGTCGGGTGTACGCCTACACCCCGTGCTCTGGTCGTGGCCATCTCGTAAGATAATGCCAAGGATATCCGGGACACGGTCAATAACCCCCCAAACCCTTAAAGTAAAACAAGACTGTTTAAACGAGTCGCACAAACTATTCAAGACTGGACACCCAAGGGCGCAGGATTTGTGCGCTCGATCAAGCGGTATTCTATATACCGTACCCCAAGCCCGTATAGGGAAAATAAGTCAAAATGTATTTACCTGAGCAAATATGAATCACAATTGGTAAGTGTAGGTAGCTTTTACTGGGCCTCCTAATCTGGAACAAAGGTTTATAATAACCTATTAGATTCCTAACGGGTCTTTTATTTAAGCTTTAACTTAGACCGGTTAGTTTTAAGGACGATACGGTACAAGCGCACGATTAAGCGAAAGACCGGATAGAATGTGATTTAGACCCGACAAGTTTGAATACTTGTATAATATGGGTATACTAAATACATTCTGAATTTTTAGATAAAAATGATAACGTTTGACCCGTTTCGGTCAATTTACGCAAACTAGTTACGTAAACCGAACCGAACGCTAAAAGGGCGTTACGGGTAGCCAAAAGAGTCAAATGCAAGTTCCCTGAGATAATATGCTTTAAATATGATATAATATCAGTAAGTTATGTTCTATTATGCCCCGAATGATTTTAAACTCAATTTATGCCTTAGAAGGGCATTTTGGTCATTTAAAAGATTATAAAAGAGTTAAATTAGAAATCTGAGTTACATGTCTGATTTATACAGTAAGTATACTTAGTTTGACATGTTATAACAGTAGGGTATGACCCGTATACAAAACTTATCATTTAAAATCAAACTATGCACCGTAGGGGTATTTTAGTAATTTCACAAGGGCTAAAAATGTCAAAACTGGAAATCTGAGATCAAAATCTTATACTTACTGTTATTATATGAAAATATGCTAAATACATCAGTAGGTATGAGTCTTATATGTTTAAAATGAGTATAACGCTTACTATGCGTTAAAAATGCTAAAAATGTGATTTAGAGCCGTTTCCGGGTTTTTAAAAGAAAGCTGAGATTTTTATATTTCCAGAATGCTCAAAATAATTTATTTGACAAATAAAATCAGTAGAAAAAGGTTTGGGGTCAAAAGAATGTATAAAACTCATTTTATGGCTTAAACGGTCAAAACCGGCATTAACCGAATCGACTTAGCGACGTATGATCCGATCAGCCAAAAATTAAATAAAAATCTTCAAAAATCCCAGAATATTATATAACATCAGTGGGTAAAAATTTTTGTATCAAAACGTGACCTGAAATAGGTTATACGCTAAATGCGTCGTTTATTAAACATAAAGACATAGTTTTTCGCTATCGGCCATAACTCAAAATCTGGACCACCAACTGATCTCAAATTTTCGGTGCAAGTTTATAAATTAATAATAAAGATTTCTACTCTTTCACTTTTCCAAAAATCACGTTTTATATCAAAAAGGGCAAAATAGTCAACTTTAAGCATAAATCGGAAACATGCAAATGAATCGGTTAAGCATAGACTCGAGATATAAAAATTCCAGAAAGTTAAATTAAAATAAAAATAGTCAAAAATAAGCTCCAATACAGATCTCAAACATGCATGCACGGATCCGAATCGATAGTCTACGAAAAAGTCGTTTTACAAGACTTTCGGTTCCGATTCGTATATATACTAAAGATTGTCGAGTTGATTATGATAAAACACATTCTTATATTCATTATAAGTTATTTTTGATGATCAAACTGATTGCATGTCATCTACATTGCCATTTGAGCTACATTTCGCAAAAACGATTTCGGTTGACTTTTTAAGAACATCTTTGACTCGACAAATAGCATGCATAAAGTGGGAATCAGAGAATACCCTTTTGAGGGTTTGTTCCCCACATAAATACCAACTTATAAGTGGTTTCAATTTGAGAAATGACAGAGCCAAACTCGTTTAATCGAAAAGTCAAATTATATGAACAACGGTTTGACTTTTTAATAATAATCAAAACAAGAACGAATTATAGACTGATATGAAAGCTTACAAAGGTCCTAATGAAGCTTAGTTAACACTTAGAGTCTGCCTTGTCGTTCAGAATTGCTCCAGAAGTTGCCTTGAGAGTTCTTGGTGATGTGAGAGTTCTTGATCACAATGCAAGTGCCCAAAAATGTGAGCTTTTGATCTGATTTATGGAAATTCAGATGTTACCAGAGCTTCACAGGTGTCCCAACATGCAAAGGCTTCCATTGGTGAGTTTTAGAGGTGCACACAGCTGTTCCCCACTTCAAAATTTGGACCAGAATGCAAAATTCGCGAATTACTGCATCTGATAGGGGCATGCAGCCCGCTTAGACCTGCCCAGGCGGGTCGCCTGGCCTGCTGGTCAGCCAAACATCTTTCATACTTGGCAGTTTTGGTCCCTGTCTTTGCACGCGATGTTTCGGCTACTTATTTTGACTTGTAAACCCCCAAACTTGGTTTTTAAGAACCTTGGGACATTTACCAACATGGTAATGTCCTCGGATAACTTTGCGCTCACCCGAAAAGTCATGAAATTCGACGTTGACGCTTTTAACCCCTCAAGTACGGTTTTGGCCATAACTTTCTCATACGTTATCGAAACGTCACGAAATTTTTACCACATATTCTAGTGAGTATATTTTGGCATTACATGGCTTCGGGTCTGCCAAAAGTTCACTCAGAGGTATAAATTCAACATGTTGACACTTTTGGCCCTTATAGTTTGTAATTCCTCACTTTTGTGCATTTTCCGCTTCGTATGATCCATGATCCATCCGTTTAAGGTTATAAACATTATGTAGGGTTATCATAGAGTCTATTTATCCATTGTTGACACTTTGGACCCTTACGTTCCATAGTTTTCACCTTTTGTCAACTTTAGTCCCTCTAAAGTATGTTTTCACATACCGGAACCTTATGACACGTGTCAATACATTATTGGACGGAAATTTTCGAGGTGTTACACCATTCATGTTATACAAACCCTAACCAATTTAAACATACCTGAGCCGATTTCAAGCACATTAACAATTTATAACATCATTAACCATAATCACCACAAAAAGCATGCATATCACAACATCCATAAACATGAAATCGGTAAACACACACTAACCGGTTCGAGAAGGAATGATCCGAAACAAAACTTCGAGAGAGATGGGGTGTTCAGCTGCCTCGGTTCCGAGTCGAGAGAGAGAGAGAGAGAGTGTTCTAGGGTTTGTGTGTGTGCTAGGATGTTTTGCAAGTTGTGAGAATGTTACTAACATTCTAGGTATAATTCGGTTAAGGGAGGGATGGGCCGAACCCAACTTGGGCTGCCCATTCGGTTCAAGCTTAAGGAATGCGGCCCAACCGGGCTTGTGTGCATTGTGCGGTCGAGTGAGTCTTGTGCGGTTCGGTTCATGTAAACACATAAAGCAAAACATTCAGGTAACATGTAACATTATCACGAAATCACCAATAGTTCATACAGTTAACACGTAATAAAAGAAACGGTTAAATGCGAGTTGTCACATTATCCCCAACTAAAAAGAAATTTCGTCCCGAAATTTGGTACGCACTCACTGAGGAAGCTAGGTAGGTTATATCGTTCACTGGTTTTCCTGGGGTGTCACATCCTCCCCCCGTTGATCTGGAATTTCGTCCCGAAATTCCGCAGTAGTAGCTTCAGCCTCAGTAGTGGTTGCATTGGTTCCGAATAACTGGGGATACTTTTCTGTCATCTGGTCTTCGCGTTCCCAGGTGTACTCTGGGCCACGTTTGGAGTTCCAACGAACTCGGACAAGAGGGATTCTCTTGTGCTTGAGGACCTTAACATCCCGGTCCGTGATTCCACTGGTTCCTCGACAAAGTGCAACTGTTCGTCGATAGTGAGCTCTTTCAAAGGAATTACGAGGGTCTCATCTGACAAGCACTTCTTCAGATTCGACACGTGAAATACATTGTGAACTGCACCGAGTTCAGCTGGTAGGTTTAGCTTGTAGGCCACTTTGCCTATCCTTTTAGTGATTTCAAACGGCCCAACATACCGTGGATTGAGCTTGCCTCGTTTGCCAAAACGAACCACACCCTTCCAGGGTGAGACTTTAAGTAAAACCCGGTCCCCGACCTGAAATTCCAAAGGCTTCCTACGCTTGTCCGCGTAGGCTTTCTGACGGTCGCGTGCTGCCGCCATGCGTTGTCGTATCTGTGCAATCTTTTCCGTGGCGTCCACTACAATCTCTGGACCCGTGATCTGACTATCCCCCACCTCTGCCCAACAGAGAGGTGACCGGCATTTACGCCCGTACAATGCCTCGAATGGAGCGGCTTGGATGCTGGTGTGATAACTATTATTGTATGAGAACTCCACCAAAGGGAGATGCTTTTCCCAGCCGTTGCCGAAATCAATAACACATGCCCGAAGCATGTCTTCAAGAGTTTGGATCGTTCGCTCAGACTGCCCATCCGTCTGAGGATGATATGCTGTGCTCATGTCTAGCCGTGAGCCAAAAGATTTATGCATCGCTTGCCATAACTCTGACGTGAATCGTGCATCCCGATCCGAAATGATGGAGGTGGGCACCCCGTGCCTCGAAACAACTTCCTTAAGATAAACGTCTGCGAGAGTGGAGAACTTATCCGTTTCCTTTATAGCCAGGAAGTGTGCAGACTTAGTGAGTCGATCCACGATCACCCATATGGTATCATTCCCCCGCTGGGATCTAGGTAGGCCTGTAACAAAATCCATGGAAATTTCTTCCCATTTCCATTGCGGTATCTTAGGTTGCTGAAGTAGGCCCGCTGGTTTCTGATGCTCCACTTTGACTTTTGCACATGTCAAACACTTGCCAACGTAAGTCGCTATGTGGGCTTTCATGCTAGGCCACCAGTATGTTGTTCTGATGTCATGGTACATTTTATCCGAACCTGGATGTACCGAGTAGCGAGACATGTGTGCTTCATCCATCACAAGTTCTCGTAAGCCGCCATAAAGTGGGACCCAAATACGCCCTGTTAGATAGTAGGTGTCGTCTTCCTTTTGTTCCATTCGTTGCCTTGAGCCGCGTAAGGCTTCAGCCTTGACGTTTTCGGGTTTCAATGCTTCGATCTGAGCAGTTCGTATCTGTGCAGGAAGACTGGACTGAATAGTGAGCTGCAAAGCTCGTACGCGCCTAGGTAGAGTGTCTTTCCGACTGAGAGTGTCAGCCACAACATTGGCTTTGCCTGGATGATACTTGATGGCGCATTCGTAATCGTTCAGTAGTTCGACCCATCTTCGTTGACGCATGTTCAAATCCTTTTGCTTAAGAATATGCTCGAGACTCCTGTGATCGGTGTAAATCGTGCACCTGGTACCGTACAGGTAGTGTCGCCATATCTTAAGCGCGAAAACAACAGCTCCCAGCTCTAAATCGTGCGTCGTGTAGTTCCGTTCGTGAACCTTGAGTTGACGTGAAGCGTAAGCAATAACTTTATCCCGTTGCATCAATACACACCCAAGTCCCTGTATCGATGCGTCACAATAAACCACAAAATCTTCCGTGCCCTCTGGCAGTGAGAGAATAGGTGCGCTGCAAAGCCTATCCTTTAAGTACTGAAAAACGGTTTCCTGGGACTCTCCCCAGCGGTAGGTGACACCCTTCTGTGTCAGTAGTGTGAGTGGTTGCGCGATCTTGGAGAAGTCTTTGATGAATCGCCTGTAGTAACCCGCCAAGCCTAAGAATTGGCGTATTTCCGTTGGTGTACGCGGTGCAGGCCAGTTCCTGATCGAATCTACCTTGGATGGATCAACATGAATCCCATCCTTGTTCACCACATGGCCTAGAAAGTGGACTTCACGAAGCCAGAAGTCGCATTTGGAAAACTTGGCGTACAATTGCTCCTTTCTAAGAAGTTCCAAGATCAATCGTAAGTGCTGCTCGTGCTCCTCTTGACTCTTGGAGTAAATCAGAATGTCGTCGATAAAAACAATGACGAACTTGTCAAGATAGGGTTTACACACCCTGTTCATAAGATCCATGAATACGGCAGGCGCGTTCGTTAACCCGAATGGCATGGCAAGAAACTTGTAGTGACCGTAGCGAGTTCTGAAAGCGGTTTTAGAGACGTCCTCATCCCGGACTCTCAGCTGATGATACCCTGACCTCAAGTCTATCTTGGAATAGTAACTCGACCCCTGCAACTGGTCGAATAAGTCGTCTATACGCGGAAGAGGATAACGGTTCTTCACCGTAACTGCTTCGACAGCTCTTCCAGTTCGGTTGGAGCTAAACGATACGGTGCGCGGGCTATCGGTGGTGCTCCTGGAGCGAGCTCGATTTGAAATTCGACCTGACGATGAGGCGGTAGACCTGGTAGATCTTCAGGAAACACATGAGGAAAGTCGCGTACAACTGGAATGTCCTCTAATCTCTTTTCCCTCGCTGATGCATCAGTAACGAGTGCCAAAATAGCGGTGTGACCTTTGCGCAAACATTTCTGCGCCTTCAAGAAAGAGATGATGCCAACCACAGCACCACTCTTGTCGCCTTGAACTTCGAGAGGTTCTTGACTAAAACGAGGAATACGAATGATCTTTTCCTTGCATAAAATCTCCGCGTGATGTTGGGATAACCAGTCCATGCCAATAACGATGTCGAAACTACCCAAAACTATGGGTATAAGATCAATGGAGAAAGCTTGACCGGCTAAGACAATATTACAACCCCTGACTACATGCGTGGCTTCTAGGCTCTTACCATTAGCTAGTTCTACTACATGCTTGGTGTTTAGGGGTGTTGGTGCACGTTTTAACAATTTACTGGCTTTCACAGATATATAACTTGTATCCGCACCTGAATAAAAAAAAACAGTAACATAAATATCGTCGAGGAGAAACTTACCCATAACCACATTGGGATCGTTCATTGCGTCTCCTCGCCCCAGCACGGAAGCTCGACCCCTTGCCTCGTTGCCATTGTTGTTGTTGTTTCCCCCGTTGTTGTTGTTCCCGTTACCCTGATTATTGTTGTTGTTGCGATTCTGGTTCTGGTTCAATTGAGGGCAATCACGTTTGTAGTGGCCTTCAGCACCACACTGGAAACATCCCCGGTTTCCACGTTGTGGCTGCTGCTGCTGGTTCTGTGGAGCTGGCGGTGGGAGTTGCTGATTCTGGTTTGCTGGCCGTGAGCTTCTACAATCCTTAGCCTCATGACCCATCTTGAAGCATCTTTGACAACGTTCCCTGCGACATCTTCCACTGTGGTGTTTGTTGCACCTACTATACCATGGGTGAGTTCCCCGATATCCACTCTGCCCCTGACTGCCTGATGATTGCTGATTCGGACTCTGGTAGTCATTTGTCTTGCGCTGCTGTGCTTGAGACTGAACAGAAACTGATCCCTTGCTGGAATCCCCCTCCCATTTTCTCTTGTTGTCACTGGGAGTAGCAGAAGTGGTGACAGCAGTAGTGGTAGCACTGATGCGTTTTGGCAGCTTGTTCTGTTCCACTGCCTGATCGGTGAGTCGATGAGCAAGACGCTGAATGTCTTGGATGTTGTTAAGGTTAGCCGATGTCACATGGCTCTGGATCTCTGGCGCTAGTCCCTTGAGATACAACTCAATGCGCTTCACTGGAGGGTCCACCATAGTTGGACACAAGATGGCCAATTCGTTCGACCGCTTCGTATAAGCCTCAATCTCTGACCCCGTCATCTTCAAGTGGTATAACTCATCCTCCAACTTGTGGATGTCATCTCGCGTGCAGTATTCTCGTTTGATCAGTTCCTTAAAATCGTTCCAGGGTGTGGCGTTAGCAGCTGCCAACCCTAGGATCTGTACTTGCGCGTTCCACCAGGTTAGCGCGATTCCTTCCAACGTGCCAGTGGCGTACTTGACCCTGCGAGCCTCAGGGCATTCACAGGGGCCACGGGGCCCTGCCCAGGCTTCTGTTCAGCCTATAAATAGGAGTGCTTGGAGCCATTTCAACTCATCCCTTGGCACACCACCTCTCTCACACTTCACCCACCACCCACCACCCACCACCCACCACCACCTTAACACCATCATCCACCACCATCATCCATTGTCCATCATAGAGTGTGTGAGTCATGTCGGGATCCAAGATTGATCGTAAGAGTTCTTGACAATCAAAGGCCATGTTTGCCTAAGTCTCTTACATCACATGGTGAAGACAAGTGTCTAGTGTAATATTTTTTATTTTTAATCTTTTGCACTTTTTATTTGGTTTTGTATTAATGACTTTAATAACTAGTTTCTTATGTTGAAGGTGATTCTTCCTTATCGTTCGTCCGTGGTGTCTTGACATTATTTTACTGTCTATATAAAATAAAAGATTTTCACCATTCATATCTCCACGGTCTATATGGAGGTATGTTGGCTACCTGGTCGGGGGTTAAGGGAACGGTTTGGTAAGAGTCTTGCCCTTGTTCAGCGTTTAGAGGTCCTGCAAGGGACCTGGGTCAAATTTAGTAGGATCTCCTTCAATACCCAAAGGTATTGGATGGCGGGGATCCAAACTCTTTGACCCCCTCATAAGTAAACTACTATTAATATTATAACCCGGCTATTTAGGACTGTATCCATGCTGACTCAGACTACTTAGTCGAGGGTAACATCACCTTCAAAAGAGGGGCCTACCATAATTTGCATTAATAACTTAATTAATTATCTTTCAATAATCCGACCCTTTAGGATTGTATCCTTGCTGACTCAAACTACTAGGTTGAGGGTAACGTCACCTTCAAAAGAGGGGCCTACTACAATAACTAAGACAATCTCTTAAACAAGTGCAAAAGTGCGAAAATAATCAAAGGTTACACTATACACGAGTCGGATCCAAGTGATTCATCTTGTCTATCTGTTTTTATTTTTATTTTTATTTTTATTTTTTAGCATTTAGTTAGTTTTATTTTCTTAGTTTTAAAAATCTTTTCTAACATTTTGATTTGATTAGACGTTGAGGATAAACCGGTACTAAAAGCTCTTGTGTCCTTGGACGACCTCGGTATCTTACCAACACTATACTACGTCCACGATGGGTGCACTTGCCCATATGTGTGTGTAGTGTTAGTAAATATCGTGTTTTATAAATTTAAAACTTGGCTAAAAAGTGTAAAAAGGGCTTAAAATATACACCTAAAACATATACACACTTGCACGCATCAGGAATCAACGGCCTAATCATTTTTTTATTTATTTTTTATTTTTTTTAGGATTTTCTTAATTTTTCAGCTTCTGCAGAACTCAGCACGGGCCGTGCCCGCTGAACATGCCCCATGCCCAATCTTTGGAACTGACAATCCTGTTTTAAGTCAGACAGTAAGCTGAACACGGGGCCGTGCCCACTCAACACGCCCCCGTGCCCAAGATTCAGTTACTAAAAACAGAACCGTAAGATCCCGACGGTTGGTAAATTCTGACACAAAAATGAGTGATAATGATCTTTTTTACTTTCGGCACTCTTATGGTACGTGGTGTCAATTATGTGGAGGCGGACATAAAGAATTAGAATGTTATTTTCTAAATTATAAGCCCCACTATATAGACCCATCGTTTCCCTGTATCCTTAAGAGATGCGAAAGTAAAAATAATCCTTATCTCTCCCTCGAAGGCGCCCAACCAGATATTTTAAGGGAAATGCTTCTTGATGAACTATTTCAACTAGAAGATCTGATTCTTAATTGGTTAAAAGAACTTAGGATGGATTTCCTAAATTCATCTCAAGACAATGACCAAGAAGAAGTGTTGGGATCGCATTCAAACAACCTCGTTGCTCCCGAAAATACCTTCAATTCTAGCATAGACTTGGACGATAGTCGTCCCTGTGCCGATTGTGTCGTGAAGGACTCTCCATCGACTTCGTTCGATGCATACATAGACCTGAGCTATTCGGCATACACCTTCTTTAACGAGAGCCCGGAAAAGGGTTGGACTTGTCCACCTACATATAGCATAGGAATCACCCTCACCGAAAACCTCTTGCGTTCTCGTCTTAGCTTAGATCAACTGTGGTATCTTAGGCACTTTGGGGTTGTTCCATCCAGTAAGTAACCACCCGACATGGATAGGCTCCTTAAAAACATGCAAACTCCATAAGACAGCTTCCAGACACGGGGCCGTGTCCAGGTCAGCACGCCCCCGTGTCCACCTAAAAGATTCCCTTCTGAGTTTGTCAGAATACGGACAAAATGTGTCAGGATTTTAACTGCACACGGGGCCGTGTCCACCCAACACGGGGCCGTGTCCAACGCGCTGTCGTTTTCTATAAATGCAGCCAGATTCCTGCTCATTTTGACCACTTCAAAAGACAGAGATTCCTGGGATCTTCACTCATACTATCCTAGGTAAGTTCTAAAAGAAGGTTCCCAAGAGCCATCTTGTCTTTTCCACTTTTGTTCATTGCCTTCTCTTTCAATTTTCAACCACCACCTCTATTAAAGCTTGGAAACTCCATGATTCCAACCTTTAGTGTGAAGTTTGTAAGGTTATTATCCAAGGAATCTTACTTAAAATAAGTTGTGCAACTTTGTTTTAAATCAATAGTGCTTAAAATTTGACTAAAAAACCATGAAAATAATTTAAAACTCCAAGATTCCTTAATTTAAAAACCTGCAGACGGCTGGACACGGGGCCGTGCTCCGCGAGCACGGGGCCGTGTCCGAGGGACTGTTTCGTAAAAATTGAGCTCTTTTCGGTCTATTTCCCCAGAAATGGCGAGCAGGACAAGCGGAACGTCTTCATCAAGAAATAACCGACAGGGGAGGAGATCATCAATGGCGGAAGACTATCTTGTAAACTATGTTTACGCCCTAAGAGAGGCTATTGATGAAATGACAGGGGTGGAAGAAGCATTGGTCGACCGTATCAACCATCTAACGGGGGGACTGGAAGGGTGTCTCCGAGAAGTAAACCTCTTGCACCAGAGGTTAAACCTTCTCGCCTCTCCTCCTTTGGTGCCTATAATAACCCAAAGGGCATGGAACGTGGTCCCCGAAGTCATCATACCCGCCGAGTGGTACGCCATACACCCGGAGCCTCCGCAAGAGATAGTGCAACGGGTCCCGGTGGGCGTTCCCCCTCCTCCACGAGATGTTGAGGAAAATGAAGCCACATTCTTCCTTCCAAGGGAGATAGAAGAATGGCGTTGACAACATCTAGGAAGATAACCCTCGGCCAAGAGTCCTACTACATCGGGAAACTATTCCCAAAATTTTCTCAACAAAGAAGTAGAACTCTTTATGATAACTTTTTGTACCACCTGACCTATCTAGTTAAGATTTTTCACTTTTACTTCTTTTTAATTTTCTAGGAACATTATGTAATTCTCTCTATGATTTTTAATGAAATGATGGTTTTAAGATTTGAATGATGGTGTTATAATAAAACACACTCGGGATGGTCAAGGATAACAAGGGAAATGAGAAACATAGCTCCATGCATGAAAACAGGGCCACCTGACAACAATTTCTTCATTACAGTAAGCTCAGCACGGGTCGTATCCGCCTGACATGGCCCCGTGCTGCACAGTCTGCAGCAAATCGCCCAATTCAGGTAACTGGACACGGGGTCGTGTTCACTGGACACGCCCCCGTGCCCAGGCTTCTGTTTCTTTTCTTAAATTTTTGTTACTGGCACCTGAACACGGGGCCGTGCCCGGTCCCCACGGGGCCGTGTCCAGATTGCCAGTAACATAAAATTTTGCTTTTAACACCATTTTACACATTCAATCAACCTAAAAACTTATTTTTGGGACACATTGAGGACAACGTGTAATTTAAGTGGGGGGGGGGATGCTAATCACAAAACTCTATTTTTGCAAGTCCTAATAACAAGCCTTACACAAAACTCTATTGGAACCGCTAATCACCCCAAATTTTTTCCAAAAATTTTCATTTTTTTTACTTGTCTAAGTTTAAGTTGGGAATTCAAGTCTTAACAAGGTTATATTTTTACAAATTTACAACCGATAGCGTCGTGATAAAAAGAACCAACATTAGAAAATTATGAAAAGGCATGACAAACTTAGTTAAAATTTGATTATATATACTTGATCACATAAAAAAAACCCTTTTTCCCACAAAAATGAGTTTTGAGCCTTTAACGAGCATATAAATATATATCTTTACACTAAATGCTCATTTTTCGTTTCTTGTGTGAATAGCCGCTTGGTTCGTACGACTCTAGAACTTGCCACAACAATACATTCCCGGTCCTTACCAACTTAAACCCGAGTAAGTAAATGATGGAGGCATTAGGACTACCCCTTTTTATTCTACACCATTATTTTTCATTTTTTTACCACCAACCCAAAATCCCCCTAGTTAACCCCTTTGAGCCTAAACATTTTCATTTCTTAACCCAAAACAACCCTTTTTACCCACCTAAACCTTTTTATTTTTAACCTTTTTTTAGTAACAACGTTCGGTTCTCTTATGACTTCTTCAAAAAAAAAATCTATATTTTGATGAAACTAAATAAACAAACAAAGCTTATCAAAAATAACTTTGTTTGAACAATTCATCAAAATAAAATAAAAATATGAAAAAATAAAAGTCTTTCAAACCGACGTTTGTTACACCTTTCGCCCTTTTTACTAACCACTAACCCAACCACCCACCTTTAGCCCAAGCCTAACCCTTCACCCATAAAGTCCTCTTGATATTTACAAAGGTATATAGTTAAAAAGGAGGAGGATTGATTGCTTTGCAAGCTTATGGTAGGAGTAAGTTCCATGCCGCTCTCGAGCGATTCACTAAAAATACACCTTCGGCCGAGTGTTTAGTGATCCCCCGTGAGGTATGTGAACTTGTATATAAATAGAATTTTAAAAAGGTACGTTATGCCCTAATAAGTAATTTATCTTAAGAAACGTTCTTAATAAATCATGCCGAATAGGATTGTAATAAATAAAAATAAAACCTCAATAAAGAATCTTGGAAATCCCGACACTTTATGACAAGCCCAAAAACCTTCTTTTCTACCCATTCCATTTGGGAGTGAATAAAGCCACATTATAAAGAGTTTTGCTTGAGGAGAAGCAAAGATTCAAGTGTGAGGGTATTTGATATACGCAAAATGCAACATATAAATTATATCAATTGTGGCATAAAACTAACCCTTTTTAGTACTAATGTTGGAAAAAGTGTGCTTTTGTCTTCCTTTTGTATTTTCAGGATTAAATGAGCTCAAAATAACAAAAGAAGCAAGAAGACAGCAAAATCTAACATAAATACAAGAAAAGAAACAAAAGTGGAATGCCCGACCCCTCGACAACATCTTCCCAAGCAAAACTAAGGAAACAGAAGACTGAGCACGCCCCGTGCTCAGCGAGCACGGGGCTGTGCCCAAGTAGCAGCAGAAAAGACAAACCTTTAGAAGCTTCTACTTCTCACCACGGGGCCGTGCCCAGCGGACACGGGGGCGTGGTCAACTTCCTGCAGGCGCATTTATTGTAATTGCGAATTACAATTAATGAAGAGTGAGACGAGGATGGACACGGGGCCGTGCCCAGCGGGCACGGGGCCGTGCCCGAGCTTCTGTTCAGCCTATAAATAGGAGTGTTTGGAGCCATTTCAACTCATCCCTTGGCACACCACCTCTCTCACACTTCACCCACCACCCACCACCACCATAACACCATCATCCACCACCATCATCCATTGTCCATCATAGAGTGTGTGAGTCGTCTCGGGATCCAAGATTGATCGTAAGAGTTCTTGACAATCAAAGGCCATGTTTGCCTAAGTCTCTTACATCACTTGGTGAAGACAAGTGTTTAGTGTAATACTTTTTATTTTTAATCTTTTGCACTTTTTAATTGGTTTTGTATTAATGACTTTAATTACTAGTTTCTTATGTTGAAGGTGATTCTTCCTTATCGTTTGCCCGTGGTGTCTTGACATTATTTTACTGACTATATAAAATAAAAGATTTTCACCATTCATATCTCCACGGTCTATATGGAGGTATGTTGGCTACCTGGTCGGGGGTTAAGGGAACGGTTTGGTAAGAGTCTTGCCATTGTTCATTGTATAGATCCTGCAAAGGACCTGGGTCAAATTTAGTAGGACCTCCTTCAATACCCAAAGGTATTGGATGGCGGGGGTCCAAACTCTTTGATCCACTCATAAGTTAAACTACTATTAAAACTTTAACCCATCTACTTAGGACTGTATCCCTGCTGACTCAGACTACTTAGCTGAGGGTAACATCGCCTTCAAAAGAGGGGCCTACCACATTATGCATTAATAACTTAATTAATTATCTTTCAATAATCCGACCCTTTAGGATTGTATCCTTGCTGACTCAAACTACTGGGTTGAGGGTAACGTCACCTTCAAAAGAGGGGCCTACTACAATAACTAAGATAGTCTCTTAAATAAGTGCAAAAGTGCGAAAATAATCAAAGGTTACACTAACACACGAGTCTGATCCAAGTGATTCATCTTGTCTATCTGTTTTTATTTTTATTTTATTTTCAGCATTTTAGATAGTTTTATTTTCTTAGTTTAAAAATCTTTTCTAACATTTTGATTTGATTAGACGTTGAGGATAAACCGGTACTAAAAGCTCTTGTGTCCTTGGACGACCTCGGTATCTTACCAACACTATACTACGTCCACGATGGGTGCACTTGCCCATATGTGTGTTTAGTGTTAGTAAATATCGTGTTTTATAAATTTAAAACTTGGCCAACAAGTGTAAAAGGGCTTAAAATACATACCTAAAACATATACACACTTCACGCACATCAATCGCGTATAGCATATCGAGTATAGCATAGTATAGTTGTCTAGCATGTCGAATAGTATAGTATAATCGTACATCATGGCATGATATCGTCTAAAATTGCAGCGACTTGTTAGCGTATTGAGATAGAGTAGCAATGCGAGTCGTGTGTGTTGATCGAAGTGATAGCAAAATCGAATAATCTTCCAAAAATTCAAACACATAAACAGGTAATTACACATAAAGCACATAAAATCGACGAATCATCAAAGTCGGCAGTTGCGGGCTCAAAATCGAAACACATAAAATCGAGAAATAGATTGTTTGCGGCTATTTAGACATCGACTACCCAAAGCGATTCGACTATTCACAGTAGACTTGTCATCACTTTTCGACTTTCGGGATCGCATTTCTGCCTCGATTCTTGGGCATTTAGCACGTATTCCCTAGGTCATACTTGTGAGTTCAGGTCGTTGGAGTCCGTCGAGGCCTTGGTGAGATGAGTAAAAGTTGGAATAAGTTGCCAAGGTTTGGGTTTCACCCCTAGCTTAGCAACTTCTTCCTTGTTTTAGCAAAATTGAGGAGATTATTCATCAAAATAAGGATGTCACTCCTGATTTAGTCGAGAGTTTGCGGTTTTCACACCTAATCCTGACTAAATCGCTTGACTTTATTTGGAAATTTGAGTGCAGTGATAACGAGAAATAGCTGGGTATAGCACATAAGCTTGGTCTATTGGTTCCTAACTATAGTCTAGGTCTCTAAGACAGCGACCCAGACTAGGTCGTGTCTAGCCTAATTCCCTATAGTTATGGCTCTGATACCAATCTGTCACACCCCAACCGATGGAGGAATCATCGGGGCATGGCACTGAGCGAAACAGATTGTCCAGAAGTTTCCACAACAACTATCATTACTATTCAATTTAAATAATACGTCCCATACCGTATCCCAAATAGTAAAATAAATTATTACAGATAACAACTAGTCAAATGACTGCGGGTTGACTGCCCGAGGCAGTTCGCAATACATGATTACCACCGTAATCCATGCAAGTAATTGTCCTTAACAACCCCCGTGTGAACGGGTGCTATGTCCAAACTATAGTACTATCATCGTTAAGGCAGTTAGACAGCATTCCACGTGTAAACATAACAACAAGCATTCATTTAGTCACGTAATACATGCAGAACGGTTAGCGTTTAAAATAATTGAGTAGTGTGTTCGGTTGTGATTTTAGATAAGCAACGTATGTAACACCCAAAAGTGCTAAAAGCAAAAAGGGATCGAGTATACTCACATCGATTGATGGATTGAAGGGAGCGCTTGAGAGTAGGGTTAGCCTGAATAGTTCGATAGTATAACGATGAGTAATGCGTAAACGAATACAAGTGTTGATGGGTCGAACAGCCTGGTCAATCGAACGGTAGGTTCGATCGGACGGGTTGTTCGTTCGGTTTGACAGTCCGTTCGGACAGCCGGTTCGGTCGGCCGGTAGGTTCGATCGGTTGGGCTATTCGAGTGGATTGTTTCTTCCTTTGAGTAGGATGTGTTTGTGTATGATGGCTTGTCCTTTTGAGGGTTTCGTTGTAGTATTTGAGAACATTGAAGTGTTCTTACCTTTCAGGTCGATCGATCGAACGGGCCGTTCGGTCGGCCGGCTTAACCGATCGGTTAGATACTTCAGTAGTAAGTCCTTAGCAGGATGTCACCTGATCGGACAACATGTTCGATCGGGTGGCACTCCAATACGTCGAACGAGTTGAAAAATCGATTAAGTGTTGAAGCATAGTATCTCATGATCCGAAGAGTAATTCAACCCAAACCGTAGTTCGATCGAACAACTCTTTGTTCAATACTAGACTTCATAAAATTGTCAAAGTGTGGGGCCATGTGCTAACCGACCGCCTGGCCTGGTCGATCGGCTGACTTGTCTGATTGGCTGGGCTGTTCATTCGAACAGCCTGTCCGATCGGTCAACATCCTGACCTGGTCGGCCTGCTTGTCTAACACTTGGCTGCTCTGATGGTTTGACGTTATATCGAAGTATTTTGACAACGAGTTGGACCATGGAACCTTCGTTCTTACTTGTTTCCCTTGCTCGGACAGGAATCACCCAAGTCCGGCCGGTGAATGGTTCGGAACGGAGTTTATAGTTTAACCCGAAATCGGTGAACCTCGTAGATAGAACCCGAATCTTGAACCACACAACTTATTAAAATGATTAGTGAGTTGGCTCAAGCTCCGTTTCTACCGCTTTGAAGGCATTGAGTATAAAAGAGTTGAAAGAAAGTTGGAGGATCCTTCTTTCAATCCTTTACACCGTGTAATGTTTAGATCTATAATAGATCTTTGTTTATTTATGTGGAAATCGGCTGGATCCAAGTGATTCTTGGTGGATTGAAGCCAAAACATGAAGTTCTTCAAGAATCCATGATGACATCATCCTAGAACACTTAGATCTTGATGATTTCACGGTTAAAAGTTAAGATTTGAAAGATAGAAAGGTGTAGGAGTGTGTATTGATCAAGAAAGTACAAGGTTTAGGATGAAATCTTACCGGAATCGAGAGAAATCTGAGAAAAGAAGAGGAGCACGAGCTGGTCGGTCAGAGAGTTTCCAAAACTGGAAAGAATGACAATGACAGGGCTATTTATAAGCTTCCCAAAGAGGAAAGGGCTGGCCGATCGGCCAGGCATCCCGATCGGACAGCCTGCTCGATCGGACAGTCCGTCCGATCGGCTGGGCCGTTCGATCGGCTAGGAGCCTGATCGATCAACTGCCTGTTTCGAGCGTTCAGTGCGACGATTTCTGATATTTCGATTTCGATTGAAGACGAATACGATAGAGTTTCCTATTCAAATTACTTTTAATCCCAACCACTATATCTACATACAAGCATCTATATTTCACACTATCTTTTCCACCATTTACCATACTTCGATTTTTCGATTGATTTCGATTGAGTTTCAAGTTTCGATTCGATTCGATTGATTACCACACACATAACATAAGTAAACATGCACAAGTAACACATAAGGCACACACACACGTAAAATAACACCAAGTTCGCATAATTCAAGTTTCGAGTTCAATTGATGATTCGATTAGCGTGATTATTGATTGATTGACTTTATTGCATTGTTACTTCCTACTATTCACAGTCGTAAAGCGTTTCGCGTCGATTAAATCATTCGATTACTTCGATTCCTTTGATTAATAACACTTACTCCACATAATACAGTTTAAAACGAACATAAAATAGACTAATTACAGTCAAAGAAGTCAAACTTGACTTTGACTTTGACTTTGAATTTGACTTTGACATTCGAAAACACCCGGTGTTACAGCCTCCCCTTGTTTAGGGAATTTCGTCCCGAAATTAGGCTGAAAGCTGTACAGCACCGTGAATCATCTTGGAGCATTTTCTCTCTCTAGACTTTCACTTGAACAACTGCGGGTACTTCGCCTTCATGTCGCTTTCGAGTTCCCAAGTGAACTCTGCGCCTCGTTTGCCTTCCCATCGGACTTTCACGATAGGGATGCGCGAGCGTCTGAGTTGCTTGGTTTGGCGATCCATGATTTCGACAGGCTTTTCCACGAAGTGCAGCGTTTCGTTGACTTGAAGGTCGTCGAGAGGTACAATCAGGTCATGGTCCGCTAGGCATTTTCGGAGGTTTGACACATGGAAAGTCGGATGGACGTTACTAAGTTCCTCCGGTAGTTCGAGTCTGTAGGCGAATTTTCCGATTCTCTCCAGAATCTTAAAAGGTCCAACATATCGAGGCGCTAGTTTCCCTTTCTTGCCGAATCTGACAACATGTAACACCCCGCGTTACCGAATGTCAAAGTCAGAGTCAAAGTGCAAGTCAAGTTTGACTTCTTTGACTGTAAATAGTCTATTTTATGTTCTATTAATTGTATTATGTGGAGTAAGTGTTGTTAATCAAGGTAATCGAAGTAATCGAATGTTTAATCGACGCGAAACGCTTTACGACTGAGAATAGTAGGAAGTAACAATGCGATAAAGTCAATCAATCAATAATCAAGCTAATCGAATCACCAATCGAACTCGAAACTCGAATTATGCGAATTTGGTGTTATATTATGTGTGTGTGTGCCTTACGTGTTACCTGTGCATGTTTACTTTATGTTATGTGTGGTGCTCAATCGAATCGAAACTCGAAACTCAATCGAACTCAATCGAAATCGAATTATGATGAATGGTAGCGAAAGGATAGTGTAAAATATAGATGCTTGTGTGTAGATATAGTGGTTGGGACTAAAAGTAATTTGAATAGGAAACTCTATCGTATTCGTATCGTCCTCAATCGAAATCGAAATATCAGAAATCGTCGCACCAAACACTCGAAGCAGGCTGTGGATCGATCAGGCTCCTAGCCGATCGAACAGCCCAGCCGACCGCACATACTGTCCGATCGAGCAGGCTGTCCGATCGGGATGCCTGGCCGATCGGCCAGCTCTTTCCCCTTTTGGAAGCCTATAAATAGGCCTGTCATTGTCATTCTTTCCACTTATGGAAACCCTCTGACCGACCAGCTCGTGTTCTTCACTATTTCTCAGATTTCTCTCAATCCCGGTAAGATTTCATCCTAAAACTTGTACGATTTTGATCTATGCACACTCCTACACCTTTCTATCTTTCAAATCTTGATTTCTAACCGTGAAATCATCAAGATCTAAGTGTTCTAGGATGATGTCATCATGGTGTTCTTCAAGAACTTCATGTTTTGGCCTCAATCCACCAAGAATCACTTGGATCTAGCCGATTTCCACATAAACAAACTAAGATCTATCACAGATCTGAACATTTACATGGTGTGAAGGATTGAAAGAAGGATTTCCAACTTTCTTTCAACTCTTTTACACTCAATGCCTTCAAAACGGTAGAAACGGAGCTTGAGCCAACTCACTAATCATTCTAGTGGTTGTGTGGATCAAGATTCGGATTCTATCTACGAGGTTCACCGATTTCGGGTCAAATGTTAAACTACCATTCTGAACCGTTCACCGGCCAGACATTGGGTGATTCCTGTCCGAGCAGGGGAAACAAGTAAGAACGAAGGTGCCATGGTTCAGCTCGTTGTCAAAATACCTCGATATAACGTCAAACAATCAAGAACAGCCAAGTGTTAAACGAACAGGCCGACCAGGTCAGAATGCTGACCGATCGACCAGGCCAGCCGATCGGCTAGCACCTGGCCCCACACTTTGACAATTTCATGAAGTCTAATATTGAACGAAGTCCTGTTCGATCGAACTACGGCTTGGGTTGAATTACTCTTCGGATCATGAGATACTATGCTTCAACACTTAATCGATTTTCAACTCGTTCGATGTATTGGAATGCCACCCGATCGAACATGCTGTTCGATCAGGTGACATCCTGCTGAGGACTCACTACTGAAGTGTCTAACCGATCGGTTAAGTCGGCCGATCGAACAGACTGTTCGATCGATCGACCTGAAAGGTAAGAACACTTCAGTGTTCTCAAATACTACAACGAAAACCTCAAAAGCCCAAGCCATCATACACAAACACACCCTACTCACAGGAAGAAACAATCCACTCGAACAGTCCAACCGGTCGAGCCTACCGGCCGATCGAACAGGCTGTCCGAACGGACTGTCTAACCGAATGAACAACCCGTTCGATCGAACCTACAGTTCGATCGACCAGGCTGTTCGACCTATCATCAATTGTTTCCATTTAACGCGTTGCTCATCGTTATGCTATCGAACTATTCAGGCTAACCCTACTCTCAAGCGCTCCCTTCAATCCATCAATCAATCGCTGTGAGTATACCCGAACCCTTTTTGCTTTAGCACTTTTGGGTGTTACATACGTTACTTATCTAAATCACAATCGAACACACTACTCAATTATTTAAACGCTAACCGTTCTGCATGTATTACGTGACTGGATGAATGCTTGTTGTTATGTTTACACGTGGAATGCTGTCTACCTGCCTTAACGACGTAGTACTATAGTTTGGACTCAGCACCCGTTCACACGGGGGTTGTTAAGGACAATTACTTGCATGGATTACGGTAGTAATCATGTATTGCGAACTGCCTCGGGCAGTCAACCCGCAGTCATTGGTATCGATAGATCCATGTCGATAATTAACATGCTTCGTTTTCCTCTGTGTACGTGCTGGTTATGCGTAAACTATTTCGAACTCTATATGCTATTATCAAACTTGTATGCTCACCTTTACATTTTATGTATTGACTTTATTTTAACGTATGTGACAGGCAATTAGGATGCTTATCTGCAAGGAAGGCGAGCTTAGAATAAGCGTCTAGAGCATAGTTGTCTGTAGATCTTGCAGATCGAGTCTCTTGAAGCAATTGAACAATTTTTATATCTATATCTAAATCTGAGTTGTCGGAACGGAATATTTGACTAGTTGTTATCTGTAATAATTTGTTTTACTATTTGGGATACGGTATGGGACGTATTAATTAAACTAAATAGTAATGATAGTTGTTGTGGAAACTTCTGGACAATCTGTTTCGCTCAGTGCCATACCCCGATGATTCCGCCATCGATTGGGGTGTGACACCACACCCTTCCAAGGTGATACCTTTAGGAGTACGTAGTCGCCAACGTCAAATTCAAGGAGTTTACGTCTTCTATCGGCGTAACTTTTCTGTCTATCCCGGGCTTTCGACAAGTTAACTCGAATTTGGAGGATTTTGTCAGTCGTTTCTTGTAGTAACTCGGGACCGGTTAACTGCGAGTGATCGATCTCGTGCCACACAATAGGCGATCGATATCTTCTTCCATATAAAGCCTCGAATGGTGCCATTTGGATGCTGGCATGATAACTGTTGTTGTACGAGAATTTGACTAAAGGCAGGTATTTGTTCCAACTACCACCGAAGTCTATGACACACGCGCAGGGTGTTACAGGCGGCTTTGTTATCCATTGGAGGTAGGGTAACGTTAATCCGTTCTGTTCTTGAAAGTCTCCCAACCTACATTATGTCGTTGTTCAAAGCGCCGGTGAAGGTTGTAAAAGATTTGGAAAGCATTATTAAAACGTTTTTATGGGGTGGCTCAAATAATATTAGGAAAACCCATTGGCTGGCGTGGGACAAGGTCTCGGTTCCGAAGAAAGCGGGAGGGTTGGGTCTGTGTAAGTTAATGAACGCTAATGTGGCTCTTCTCAGTAAATGGGGATGGAGATTCAAAACTGAATCTAATAATTTATGGGTTAAAGTTGTCAACGCCATTCACTCGGGTCGGTCGGGGTGGGAGTTTCTCCCTTGTAATAAAGCGGTGAGGGGTGTTTGGTTTAATATTTGCAACTTATTGAACAAGCCGATTATCGACAACAAAATTATTCGGAGTTTCTTTAGAGGAGAGATTAGTTCGGGTTGTGATATCCTTTTCTGGCTTGATACTTGGATTATTAATGTTCCTTTAAAAGAGAGGTTCCCGAATCTTTATCATCTTGAGGTAGTTAAAAACTGTTCTGTATATGATCGTTTGGCTGGCAATGGCCTGTGGTTGTGGCGGCATGATCCGGAATCAGCGGCTGAGATTCAGGAGTGGGCTACCCTTTCGGGATTGGTTTCAGCGGTTGTGCTCAGGCCTGGTAATGACAGATGGAAATGGTCGAAGGATGGAGCGGGTCTCTTTTCGGTCAGGTCGGTCAAGAAGCTCCTGTATTGCGATGTCGGCGATTCGAATTGTTTTGTCATTGATTGGTGCAAATGGATACCCTTGAAGTGTAATATTTTCGTTTGGAGACTTGAATTGAATCGTATCCCGGCGTTCGACGCTTTATTTTCGCGGGGCATTATTAATCAGATCGGTTCTTGTCCTCTTTGCGACAGTGAAGACGAATCCGTGAACCACTTGTTTATCTCATGTCAGTTTGCTTCCGAATTATGGCATAAGATTAGTAGATGGTGTCTCTTCCGCCAATTTTTGCGTTTTCGATAAGAGATCTGTTGGAAGTTCATAAGTTCAGCAATTTGGGGCGCTCGGATTCGAATATCGTGCATGGCATCATTGTTATTACATGTTGGTGCATCTGGTTGTCCAGAAACAAGTTGGTCTTCTTAGGAACCCGGCGAAGCGTGGAGGATGTTTTCAGTGATATTAGATCCATGGGTTTCTTTTGGCTCAAGCATAGGTCGTCTTTTCATTCGATTTCGTGGAGTAATTGATGTAAATTTGTAATTCTGTAATTTTGTTTTGTTTTGTTGTTCGTTGTTTGCCGGCTCGGTTTTCGGGTTCGGTGGTGTTAGTGAAAGTTTATTTTCAAAAAAAACTTGCACCTTGTAAAACAAAGCCCCCATTAATTATATAAAAAAAAGAAAAAGAAATTAAAATAAAACAATTGTGATTGGCTCCTCCCCACCTATCCCCCTTTAGTGCTCGCCATCATCTTAGCGGAGCATCTATAGCGCCCCATCTTTGGCGGAGCAAGGATGGTGTTGGGGACACCACCTAGCTGATGTGGCTAGGGATGTTGCCTTAGTCCGGTTAGCCTAAACACCTGATTTTGGGTTTGGAAGTGTTAAGTTAAAATCCTACAAACAAGGAGTAAAAAGATTCGCCTTAAAAACATATTTTCTAGATTTATTGATTTGTGTCACTTTCACTAGCTAATTGTGGTGTTGGTAATTTTCTAGATTTATTGATTTGTGTCATTTTCACTAGCTAATTGTGGTGTTGGTAAAATTCACTTTAAATCCTTTTAACTTGTTCTTCGTCAACACATTTATGATGGTGGTGTTTAATCTGTGTTATAATCACTTAATAAGTTGAAAATAAAATATAATAAATAATAATAATTAATAATAATAATATTAACAACAACTATAATAATCAAATAATCTCTAACGTCCATGAAATAAAAGAATTATAACACTAAACCACATATTTTATATTGAGATCGATCATCATATAACACATTAAATCCGGAAGTTATAATATTTTAAATTATTAATTTAGACCACATATTTATTTATATTGAAAGCTATACCAACAAATACATCATGATCATCCAAAAACATTGTATCTTACAGACACAGCATTTTAAAATGTTTGGAATAAAATGTAAAAATGTTTTTTAAAGAAAAAGTTAACATAAAAATATTGGATCAATAAAGTGTGTGATTAAACAAAAAGTAAACTAAATTATAAAATCTAGTACATCATAAATTGTACCAATGTATTGATCGTTAAACTGGTTGTTTTACTAATATATTGATCATACCAGTTTCGAAATATGAATGATGTAATAAATAATTAAATGCATGTATATGTAAATATTTAAAACAAAATACGAAACTATTTTATGTTCAACATGGATCAATAAATTGAGAAGTCTAGAATAAATAAAAATTACAACTTAATCTTTAAATTTTATAAAATAATTGTAGTCCATACTAATATCGAAAAATCAATATTGTGTATGCTAATAAATAAGAAATCATAATCTGGCCAACACAGGTATTAAAATACCTATATTTTTTCATCCTATTTAACCTAAAATCGGAAAAACTAACGTTCCATATACCATACACTACCACAGAGACGTCTTTGCGATTTTAATACATATCGGATCATTTTTGTAAATGCAATTAAACCCGTTAACTTTATAATTAATTTCAAATAACATATACATAGAATGAATTGGATGACAATATTATTAACCAATTCAATCGTCATAAATTGAACAAAATATATCATTGAAATATAAATATATAGTTTAATTTTTTTTAACGGCGCTTTCAAGTTTTAAACTCTTGTTTAATTAATAATTGCTATATATCATAAAGTTTAATTAATAATTGCTATATATTTTGCTTAGATAATAATTATGACAAATCCAGCATGTAACTTAAGACTTGAAAAGAAAAAAAATTCATGAGAAAAAATCTATAACCTTAAAAGGCACTCATGAAAGTTTGGATAAAGTTGGACGTCGAAAAGTTAATAATGTCAATGGTAAAAGGTTCTTTTAGCTGGAATAATTTTGGTCTTAAACATAGTGCTTTTTTTTTTTAATTGCACCTCAAAAATCTACTTTATGATATTCTTTTAATAATAAATAAAATTAACAGACTTCTATATAAGAATAATTTTGTAGTGCTTTTTTTCTAATGACGAGATAGTATAAATTTCATTTATAGGAAAGTTTAAAAGTCGACATTATTTTTAAAGGATTGTACAAAGTTTTAAAGGTGTAATTACTTAAACTCTTAAAATGTAAAAGATTTAATTATAAAAATGTAACTTTTATATGTATGTGTGAGTAATTTTCACACATGTTGAACTCGAGTTTTGGATATAAAACTCAAAATAGATTTTCCAATATGTGCTTTATATAATTAGTTTGATAAATTGAATATACACCGAAATCTACTTGTATGTGGAATATTGTTGTGTGATTAATTAAATTTAGAAGGCTCTCTTGCAATTTGTGATGGATTTTTGGCACTTTCCCATATTTTGCAAAATCCATAAAATTTACATATGAATTGATCATTACATTGAAATGGAAAAAAAAAACGACATGACTTTCATTTAAATTTAAATACAAACAACATATATTTGCATGGATCACTTTCCAATAATGGGTCATTTCCTTACCAACGATTTTGTTGATATTACAATTTTAGAACCATAACTTCAAAATTTGTTTTAATCCACCTGTTTGGTTGTACTTCAATGCCAATCATTTTAATGGTTTGAATGAACAAACCAAGGGGAATTTATAATGTGTTCATGTGGATATTAGCATTAAGTCATGTTAATATGCTTTGTTTAACTTAGTTTTTATAATAGCTAAGTTTTCTTTCCATAAATTCTATAGCAATGTCTAAATTACACCTCCCAAAAATTAAATATTGGTTAGGGGGTGGGGGTGGTCACTAGTGATAGAATTCCATCACTCACAAGCACCCAATCAAGTTCCGCTATGTCATCAACCATTTTTCCATCACTCACAACCTTTTTTGATGGCAATGGTTATCACTTAGGTCGAACGGGGCGGTCACGTTATACAAAAGTATAACGCGTGATGGCCACAAAGTTCCCACCGCCGGCTTAAAGTTCCACGCGTGATACATTAACGCAATCCCATTTTCGTTATTTTTTCCACGCCGTGATGGTTTTATTTGTGAGGGTATTTGTTGGTTGGGGGGAAATTGTTGGGTGTGGTGATGAGTGATGACCACCCCCACTAAAAAAGGTTGTGAGTGATGGAAAAATGGTCGATGACATGGCGGAACTTGATTGGTGCTTGTGAGTGATAAATTCTATCACTAGTGAACCACCCCCTCCCCTTACAACACCCAACGTCCCTCACATCCATTTATCACGCTAACCCCATAACGTGTTGAAATTATCACGGAAATGTTCCTATCACGCGTTGAAGTTTTGGTGGCGGTGGAAATCTTGTTTTTTCCACGCGTTGAAAAGGCCTATCAAGCGTTGAAGTTTTGCCACCCCCAGTGGCCTTACACCTCCACACAAGAGGTCATTCTCTTGACCACTAGGCGAAAGCCAAAGTGGCTTTGTTTAGGTCTCTTGGTATAATTGATGACATATTCTTAGACCATGCGTAATGGTTAAACATTATAATGCCCCCTCCATGGGGCGTTTTGCGCCATGTGGCAGCCCAGTCAGCAAGGGGCATTATACCATAAAATGGTGTAGTGGGGCATTATTCAAATAATGCCCATGCAATCATTTCCTAATTATTTTTTTTAATTTAAAACATAAAAAAATACAATACTAAAATATTAAAAACAGAACTTAAAAATAAAGAAAATAAAAATACAGAAAATAAAAAACAGAAAGTAAAATAAAAATACAGAAAATAATAAAGTTTAAAAGTATAGGGGCCTAAGTGTCAATATCAAAGTTTTAAAAAAAAACCTTTCTTCTTCTTCATTCCCATTCTTCTTCCCTTCTGCAAACCCTGCAAACCCAGAAAATCCGGCCAAAAATCCGGCCAAAAATCCGGCCAAAAAATCCGGCCACAACCCCATCTCTCTCTCTAAACCCACATGTCCTCAATTGATTGGGCATTCAAACCATTGTTCAGCGTTTTTAAAACCACGCCACCACCATTTTTTTTCAAAAAAAACGCCCGGAAACGCCCCATGTAATGGGGGTTCCGGCGTTATCCGGCGTTTTTTTGCAAATTTTTTTAAAAAAAACGCCCCGTTACGGGGGGTCTTATAGTATGTGTAAACTTAGTCTTGATCTAAGATGAATAAGTATACTTACAGTTTATCATCATGATTCTTTTGTAGCACAAGCAATTCATAGAGCCACTAAGTAATAATTTTTTTTTTATCAAATATACAAAATATAAGCTAAGTCACAGGAATAAAATGTGTGCTTACAGTTTATTGTCATGATTCTTTATAAGGTCATTTAAAAGTTAAAAAAACCTGACCAACAAAACTAAATCTGACTCGTAATTTTGACAGTGTGTTAATATTCCCACTCTTTCTTTCTATCTCTCTATATGTACATTGATATATATAGAAAAGGATAGAGTGAAAAAGACGTGGGAATAAAATTTTAAGGGTGTGAAAACAACAAGAGCCTTTTTCATATCGTCACAATCGATAAAAGGTTGTATTTAACATCTTTTATCGACTATTTTTCAAAAGAAATTATGAAAAATTTGAATATTAAAGTGTACTTGTAATTATTTATTTCATAGTTCATATACCATAATAAAAAAACTTATAATAGTAAGAGTCAAGCACGATACGACGAGAATTCGATTCCGGTTCAGTTTGTTATAACATTCTTGGTTTTAGAATGCGCACATTAGGAGCGCATAATGCGTGCATTACATGACGTGGTCTAATGTGACGCCTTATGCAGTTGACCGGTATTTGAACAAATTAGATCTTTGATTGAATAAATATGACTCTGGATGATGAGAATATATCATATTTTAATGTTTAAAGGTTCACAAGTTACAATATTAGCTATATATATATATATATTTTTAGTGTATTAAATAAAGAACACCTCGCTTACATGATGCGTGGGGTTCACGTACTACGCATTGGATTCTGGGATCAAAACGTATCATATCGCTACACGCATTTCAAAACCAAGATAACATTAATACTGTTCACATCAACCCACAAGGTGAAAATTCAGTTAATATCCGTCCGGTGCATCGTGTTTAGTATGAATATCCCTAAAAAAAAAAAAGAAATGTATCAAGATATTTTCTAATCTCACATCGCCATCACGAATCGACCTCTAATCTAAGAGTCCAAACGTAATTAGTTACACACACTAATCATTATTATATCATCAACACACTTAATAAATAATATTTAATCTTAGCGTTACGTGCGACATAATTACAAAATCACAGCTAGATAGAGATAGAGAGAGAAACCTATACTTACAGAGCGAGAAACACACACACACACACACTGTGTGAAAGAGAGAGACTCTATGTATGTGAGAGATAGAGATATGCGAGTCGTGTGCATCTCCTTTTTTGTCACAGCCTTTTATTTAAATCATCACCATTTTTATTATTAATCCTGTTTCTTACTTTATACATATCCTGATGTGATGTTCTTCGATTACTGTCTCATTTCTTGTTTCATTTCCGATGCGTCTATAATTGTTGTTGTTTACTCTTAATCGGTGAAACAAAACAATTTGTAATTGTTATATGAATATGAGTTCGATTAATCAGAGCGTTGAGACCGTTAACGCTGCTGCAACCGCTATCATTTCTGCAGAATCTCGTGTTCAACCGACTTCCGTACAGGTTTGTTCTTCGATTTATCATCTTCAGATTCGTTTTCATATATATATATATATATATATATGTGTGTGTGTGTGTGTGTGTGTTGGAATATGTTACGATTTGATGATGTTATTTTTGTGATTTTTTTGGATCTGTTTGTGTTTATTAGATTCCTGATCTGTTTGTTTTAGGTTTTAATAAGTTTGATGACTGGATGGGAAATTATTCAGGGCATTTGTGGTGAATTGATTGCGTAGAATTTAAGAGGATGTTGTTGTTGCTGTTGTGTTGAATCATGTACTGTTTGTTTTACATGATCTGTGAATTTATTGTTCATGGATGGACCACTGGATATGAAATTAAGGGTTTTGTTTGTTTTTGTGTTGGTGTTGGTGTTGAAGACTTGCAGCAGCATTTGTGGTTAATTGATTGCGTATAATTTGAGACGGTGTAGCTGTTGAATCGAATCTAGAGATGTACCGATTGTTTTACATGATCTGTGAATTTATTGTTCATGGACCACTGGATATGAAATTAAGGGTTTTGTTTGTTTTTGTGTTGGTGTTGGTGTTGAAGACTTGCAGCAGCATTTGTGGTTAATTGATTGTGTAGAATTTGAGACGGTTGAATCGAATCTAGAGATGTACCGATTGTTTTACATGATCTGTGAATTTATTGTTCATGGACCACTGGATGTGAGTAATGTTATAGTAGGTGATATTTTTAGAAGCTAGATGAAATGAATTTTGGCTGGACCATATGTTATACTTCTACTTTTCGGTTCTATGTTTATGTTTCGTTTTAAGATTGGTTATATTCGGTGCTGAATATTGTTTTGGTTATATATTTGTCTTCAGAAGAGAAGATGGGGCGGATGTTGGAGTCTATACTCGTGTTTCGGGTCTTACAAACACAGCAAACAAATCAGTCACGCGCTCTTGGCGCCTGAGTCAGCGCCACCTGGACCAGCACCGTCATCCGCGACTCAGAATCTGAACAATAACGCGATAATTTTTCCGTTTATCGCTCCACCATCCTCTCCTGCGTCTTTTCTCCAATCCGATCCACCCTCTGCCTCGTATTCACCCGTAGGGTTACTTTCGTTTAAATCGCTTTCTCAAAACCCCAACTCACAAGGAGTTAATTCGTCTTCGATTTTCACCGTTGGTCCTTACGCTTACGAGACACAATTAGTTTCACCACCTGTGTTTTCTACATACACTACCGAACCATCTACCGCTTCTTTTACGCCACCACCTGAATCCGTACATGCCACCACACCTTCTTCACCCGAAGTCCCGTTTGCACAGCTGCTGACGTCATCTCTCGCAAGGGCCCGGAGACACAGTATGGGGTCAAACCAAAAGTTTCCGTTTTCACAGTATGAATTCCAGCCGTACACGGGAAGTCCAGGTGGCGGCGTGATGTCACCGGGGTCAACAATTCCTAATTCCGGGACGTCGTCTCCGTTTCCGGATAAGCAACATCGTGTTCTAAAGTTACGAGTCGGTGATGATCCGAAGTTCATCGGTTACGAGTATTTCTCGACGCGTAAGTGGGGTTCGAGATTAGGTTCCGAATCTGGAACACCGAATGGTGTTTCGGGTTCGGCAACTCCGTACGGGTACGGGTTGGGCTCGAGAGTCGGTTCGGGATCGTTAACCCCGAACGGCGGGGGAGAAATGTACCTAATGGAAAGTCAAATATCTGAGGTGGCATCACTTGCCAACTCAGCAACCAGTTCTCCGAAACGGGAAATTTTAGTTGATCACAGGGTCTCGTTTGAGTTGACGAATTTAGATGTCATTAGCGGTGTGGCAAACAATCTAGAAGCTTCGTTTAGAACGTCATCCGGGCGTAAAACAATTTCAAACAAGACCGAGAATCTTTGCGAATATTGTGTCAACAAGAAAAACTCGGGTGAAATACTCGAGGCGTTAAAGGAGAAAGAATGTCAGTGTAAACGAGCATCGGTTAGTAGGGATTTCAATTTTGACAACACAAATGGTGTCGAGTTGGGGTCTCAAAACAACTGGACCTTTTTCCCTACGTTGCAGCCCTCGGTTAAACCGAGCTGAGGTTAGTAACGATATGGTTGGTTGAATAGGTGGCATGAACCGAGACCAACCGATCATGTAAACTCGTTGTTGTATGTAATCTATATATACGTATGCATGTAGATTAGTTCCGAGTTAGTCCATCTTTTACATGTATTATGAATTTTAAAATAGAAAGAGTTAAATCTGTTAATGGTAATGGAAAGATGAGACCAAAATTTTAGAGATCTTTCATCTGAACCATATGTCTTGTAAGCTTGTCTAAAGCGGGTTGCAGTTAGTAAAACCGAACCATGACTGAAGTTACTGAACTGATTGTGAGACCGATGAGTCGGTTATGATTGTTTTCGATAACCGAATTTTATGGTTAGGTGATGGTTATATGTGTATAAATATTCAGATTGCAATTCATTTAACATTTTAAGACAAGTATTATTGCAATAGTATTTGTATCTCTTTTTTTTTGAAAAAAAAGAGAGAAAAATGACTACAAATTGTTTCGGGTCATTGCAACTCAACCTGAGCCAGCTCTGATCCGTACTAAAATGTGACAGATTTTGATCCGAGCCCGTTTGGACCCGTTACCCAACCCATTATTCGACGCTGACCTCTATTTGTCTCAGTTATGTGTACACTCAACTCATTTTCCCATGTTATGTTGGTTTTAACAGCTAAAAATCAACGCGACTCATTTGGGTTACTTTCAATTAGTTTGACCCGTTTGTGATTTGACATTTTGACCCGTTTCGACTGTTCTTTTCATTTGACCCACAAGTATAAATACTTACCATTTATTTACTAAGTTTTTCATTTTACACTAGCTGAATCATTAAAATCTCACTCATATGATAGAGGTTGCTCCCGTTAGACCCTTAGCTTGAAAAACATTATTTTGACATGTAAAATACAATATCTAAAGGCTCAAACTATCTACACACCAAGTGTGTAGATAACTAACCCAAAATGTGTTTTTTGTCCTATGTGTACACCCTGCAGTGTTGAGCTGTGGCCAAAGCGCGGCGTTTTGGTCCGGTCAACCAGACAAAGACTGACAGGTGTCTGATGGGTCTGTTGACCGGACCAAAACGCCAAGCTTTGGCCGCGTTTTGGTCTTGTTAACCAGACCGGGTGTCAGTCTTTTGTCTGGTTGACAGGACCAAAACGCGGTCAAAGCTCGGCGTTTTGGTCCGGTCAATAGACCCGTCAGACACCCGTCAGTCTTTGTCTGGTTGACCGGACCAAAACGCCGCGCTTTGGCCACAACTCGACATTGCAGGGTATGCACAAAAAACAACTTTTTGGTGTGCCAATAGGCAAATGGGTGTGCAAATAGGTACACCCCCTATCTAAATAACATACAATGTGGCACATGAAATAAAAACCGCAACAGAACAAAAGGTACTAAAAATAATAGCAGTAAACTACTAATAACACAAAGTGGCGAGAAAACTATAGTAGTAACAAATACAATAGCATATATACATGGATAAAGTATCACAAATTCGCTTGAAAGAACCCATACGCTCCCCTAAAAGAATTCATTCGTCAAAACTAGCCAAGACAAAACGAAAGGTAAGACAACCAAGAGTTAAAAATATATAAAATATTTTAATACTAAGTAATCCAAAAGTTGATTAGCTTTGTTTAAGAAACAATAAGATGTTTAATTCAACACATCTCAACATTATTTTTTGCTTATAGTCTTAAATATTGAAGATTTACTACTAAATACTTTATTTGTAAAACAAATTAGAAAATATAAATTTATAAGCTTTTGAATACAGTTTTGACACCTTTTAGTTGTTTAACTAGTTCAACCTTATTACATCGTCCGTAGGGGGCGTGATTTTTTCAAAAAAAGCCGTCAAACACGCCAAGGCTCCACCCCCTTGGGCGTTTTCCGGCGTTATTTTCGAAAAAAAACTCCCCAACGTGTTTTAAACCACGCCAAAATTGCAAATTGTTGGCCAGTCAGATAACACCATGTGGGTTTAAAGAGATAGAGATGGAGATAGCTGGAATTTTTGCTGGAATTCGAGTGGGTTTGGGTTTGGTGGTTAGCCGGAATTTTTGCCGGTCAAACGAAGAAGAAGGGTTGGGAGGCGGGTGGTTTATTTAATAATGGCAAAAGGGCAAATTAGGCCCCCTATCGTTTTAGTTTTCAGTTTAAAAACTTAAATTTCAATAGTTTGGGGCAAATAAGTTTATTTTTTAACACTAGTATTGTATTTTTTATTTAAATATTATTAGTTTTTAATTTAAAAATAATAATAATTGTGTAATGATTGTTTGGGGCATTATTCCACTACGCCCCTTTTGTAAAAATGCCCAATAATGCTCCCTTGCTGACTAAACTGTCACATTGCGAAAAATGCCCAAGGGTAGGGGCATCATTCACTAAACCACTAGACATGGTCTTATTATTACTTCCTTTTATATATTTCACATGTTTTGTACTTTTGTCCCCTTATCAAGATATTACAACATAAATCGACAAGTTTATATGTAATTATTGAAATAACATCTTGTTTCGACTTTTAATATCAAACAAACTAACAATTGACTTGAATCCTCTAATATGATCAACAAAAGTTTCAACTTGGCATTAAACATTTTAACATAAGAATCTCAAAATCTTAATAATCTTTTTATTGGTAGCGATGAGAATCTGTCTTGGAAATGTCACGGGACCCGCCAAGACCCTGCAAACAAATGGGATCAGGCAAATTGAAGCTTGCTCCTGGCAGGTGGCCTTAAACAGGTTTAAATCTTGATAATCTTAACGAGAACCGGGATGGTTTTCCTTGATCAAATTCTCGGTGAAATTCCACAACTTTTCGGCTAGTTGTGCATCGTTAGCTTGTGAGCTTGTTGCATCGAGATTGCAATTTGAAAAATACTTGCCGCTGATTCCTTTAACCTTTGGGTGCAATGCTACATAGCATGTAGTTGCGGCTCCCTGCAAATACGTTCTATTTCAAGTAGAACCAATGGTATGATTGGTGACGTAAATTGTAAACTTTTGCGTAAATTCAATTCAAAATTTCTCAAAGAAACTAGGTTTTTTGAACACCTGCTGTACGTTTTTAAGCACGAATCTACCAAATATGCTAGCAAGGCCTGCATGAATATTCACATACAATTTAGTTGTATATACATGAAATCATAACGGTGGTAAGCGCCTTCCATTGTTTTTTTTTGGGATGCAAACGAACACGAACAAGGCCTTGTTCATGTTCGTTTGTTAAGGAAATATTTGTGTTCGCGAACAGTTCATGAACACTTACCGAATGAGATTTTATGTTTGTGTTCGTTAATTAAGGAAATGAACGTGTTCATGTTTGTTTGTTAATTTTAGGTACCAAACACAAACGAAAGCAAAACAAACGCTCATGAACACACACACACACACACACACACAAATGAACGTTCATGAACACAAACAAGCGTTCATGAATGGAAATGAGCACAAACGAATACAAACAAGCGTTGATGAACAGAAACAAACACAAATGAACATATATTAAATTTCAAATAAAATAGGAATCTTTCATCAGTAACATTAAGAAAATCCACCTAAAATATATTAATGAACTTGGGAATACTGGAATAGTGTTTATTTGCCTCAGATAACTCAAATAAAAATAAAATAATAAAAAATAAATATAAAAGTTAAAAACCCTAATTAAGTATCGAACACAAACGGACATAAACGGAAGAAGATAAATGGACACGTTACGGAACGTTCATGAACGAACACAAATGAACTTCCCGCCGAACGGTTCATGAACTGTTCACTGAAAGTTCAGTTCGTTTGCAACCCTAGTTTTTTTTTCCTTTAACCCCTTGAAGGTTACCTGGCCAGTGTAAGTTATGTTTTACCTGATCCCACTAGTTAGCAGGGTATTGGTGGGGTCCCGTGAGTTTACCAGTAAAAGGTTCTCACGGTCATAGAGAAAAAGGACATGAAAATATACCGCTAAAAAAGCTATGATGGCGGAATATATTGGTGGGGATTGCTCCAGGATTAGCCGAGTTTGCGGTTATATCTGCTCCATCATTCTATTTGTGAAACCATCATCTTTATCGTTAGCATTGTAATTATCAAATTGGAATCTTGGATATGATCAAACGGATTACATCAAACTACACGTATGAAGAGTACCCTACCTTTAAGCGTCTCGCAAGCTCATTAGCATGGAGAACATTTGCCAACTTTGACTGACCGTACGCAGATAACGCGTTGTACCTAGAAATAGTCAAACGAGTCCAGAATCAAAAAGTTTTGCTAAAAATGAATGGGTCAAATGGGTTAAAAGGCTACTTTTAATCAGTGTTGTAAAAGTCGTCAGGCGGTCTCTAGTCGGCCGACTGGGGAGTTGGGAGTAATCGGAGTACTCGGGGAGTACGCGGACATGGTAACTATAAAGAAAATTAATTGTTATATATTATACATATGTTAAAATAAGCATAATTCATGTCAACTGAGTTTAATTTAAAATGAAACATGTTTAAAGTTCAAATATTCTGAATACAAGTCCGAGTAGTCCGAGTACAAGGCCGAGTAGTCCGGGTACAAGGCCGAGTAGGCCGATTTTGACCGATTTTGACTAATTAAAAGTCAACAAACCACGTTGACCGCCTAGACCGACTAGGCCGACTCTTTCCGACTACGTCCGACTAGGCGCCGAGTTTGACCGAGTTTGACCGAGGCCGACTAATTGAGTCCGCCTAGGAGGAAGTCGCCTCGGAGGGGTTCCGAGGACCGAGTACTCGACCTTGGAATCCGACTTTTACAACACTGCTTTTAATGCATACAACCTCATGAATCGATTATTACAGTAACGGTAGTGTCTTTTTAACCATAATTAATGCACTGATTATTTATAAAAATGGACAAAAATGTGTTTGTAAATTGTAACCCATCCATCTTGCCACCTCAAACAAAAGATCCAGAAAAGTCAAACTAGAAATTGACTAAAGGTCAAGATTGTAATTTACTCAGATTGACTGTTAATCTGGTCAAAGCGAATTCCTTCAGGATAAGATAACTGGTGCCTGCGTGATGACACATTCACAATCCTTCCTTCTTTACTACTTTCGTGTGCGGTTCTTTTCATGGTATCTAGTAAAAGATTTGTCAAATGAAAATGGCCTGCAAAAAAAGATTTAACAATGCTCTGAAACAAGTAAAATAATAAATAAAAAAAAGATTATTTGAAGTGTACGTGATTAGCACCAAACTAAGTAAGGATTACAATTATATGTATGGATCATACATAAAACAGTAGATATGACTAAGAAGTGTAATATACAGTGGTAAGACTACATTTTAGTGAATCTTGTTTTATGATTAAATTTTTAGATTTAAATGCCATTTTAGTCCCTGTGGTTTGGGCCATTTTGCCAGTTTAGTCCAAAGGTTTCATTTTTCGCTTGTGGGTCCAAAAAGGTTTCATCGTTGCCATTTTAGTCCACTGGGTTAACTTCATCCATTTTTTCTGTTAACGAGAAGGGCAATTCGGTCATTTTATATGTAATTCGGTTAACTAGAAAGGCAATTTGGCCATATAAAATGACTGAATTGCCCTTCTCGTTAACAGAAATAATGGATGAAGTTAACCTAGTGGACTAAAATGGCAACGATGAAACCTTTTTGGACCCACAGGCGAAAAATGAAACCTTTGGACTAAACTGACAAAATGGCCCAAACCACAGGGACTAAAATGGCATTTAACTCAAATTTTTAAGATGACTATGGTTCAATTTCAAATGGTTTAGTTACTGTGTACACACTCCTTAAAAGTGTAGCCGTTGAATCAGACTCGTTGATAGTTTAACAGATTTGCTGACTATGCATACACGGCTTAACATGTGTGCTGATGTGGCGCTGCAAGTGACCCTTTTGATCCAGTGATCATACACATGTTAAATCCGTTAACTATTAGATGGAGTTCGAATGAAGAGTGGACGCTTTAACTGAATCACTGAATGTCAACTATTACATCCTTACCGACATGATTAGTTGCAAATTGCAGCTCCATGTTGTCTTTCGAAAGCATATACGGTGGCGCCAAAATGCCTGCATTATTGCTAGAAACACAAAATATGACACACCGATATACGAATTATAATGTTTTCTTGCTTAAATCATACGACCTCAATAATCTGAAACCGCGGGATTTATCTTACATAAGGATATTAAGTGGAAGACCCGATGACTTGTAATCCGATACAAAACTGTTTACCGATGCAATCGAGCTTACATCCAGCTCCATGGCATCGATTTTGGCAGTCGGGTTTTGCTTCAAGATTGCTTCTTTAACCTCTCTTCCAGCTGGCATGTTTCTAATAGCCATAACTACATGTACCCCGCGAAGCGCAAGGACTCGTGCGGTTTCGGTCCCAATGCCACTAGATGCTCCTGCCACAGTAACAGAGTTCAGTGGGTACTTTCATCAAACACTTGGTGGGCAACATTTAAAAGTTGGAGGAACAGGTTAGTTAAGTACCTGTAACAATGGCGGTAAGACCCGACCCGTCAATCCCATGGGTAACTTCCTCTGCCGTTGAGAATCTTGAGAACCCAGATGGTCCTGTGAGTCCGAACATTGTGTGAAAGAACTGGAACAACCGTTTTTTACAGCTACTACTATCCTATCCAATGAGTGGTAATAAAAATTGATTGTTTTATGAATAAAATAAAATAAATTAAAGGTTTTTTTTTTTTTTTTTTTTTTTTACGAAACATATAATAGGGTGGAGATACAATAGGAAGTTTATTTGGCTAGGAAGTGATCTTGACCATCCATTTAGTTAATCAAGGGCTAAGATTAAATCAGAGAAATTGAAGAGAAGAAAAAAGGCGCGTGAGTTTGTTTAGGGGCATTCTAGTCAATCCAAGCCAATAGTTTCTTTCTCCTCCAATTCCCCCCATTTTTTAAACATTAATAACTCTTTCATACGACATTATTTTTTTATAAAAATTGCACCAAAAAAACGAGCGTTTTTTAATGTTTAAAACGAGTATACTATTGCTATACTTTAAAAAAAAATTTAAAACCCAGTTGCGTAAAACGCAATAGAAAAACCCACAGTTACGTAAAACGCAATGAAAAAAAAAACATAAAAAATGACATTTTTCTAAAACGCAATGCACCAAAAACACAAAGAAATGACTCAATTGTAAAACGCAATGGCCAGAAAACACAAAGAAATGTCTTATTTCTAAAACGCAATAGCCTAAAAACTCAAAAGAAAATGTACTTTCTAAAACGCAATGCACAAAAAACACAAACAAATGTCTTATTTGTAAAACGCAATGGCCAGAAAACACTTAAATTGTCTGTTTTCTAAAACGCAATAGACTGAAAAACACATAAAAAAGTGTTTTACCTAAAACGCAATGCACAAAAAACACAAAGAAATGTCTTATTTGTAAAACGCAATGGCCAGAAAACACTTAAAAATGACTCATTCTAAAACGCAATGGACTGAAAACACCTAAAAAATGTGTTTTACCTAAAACGCAATGACTAAAAACACTTAAAAATGTGTTTTTTTTTTTTTTTTTCTAAAAGGCAATAGCCAGAAAACACATAAAACTCTCTTATTTCTAAAACGCAATGGATTTTGCTGTAACAAAAATGCATCAGAAAACACATAAAACTCTCTTATTTCTAAAACGCAATGGACACATAAAACTGTCTGTGAACTGTCTGTGAACTGTCTACGAATTACTGTCTTCGAAATGAGCCAAATTCTGTGAACTGTCTACGAATTACAGCCAGGGGCTCTGCCCCTTAGACCCCGCCAGGGGCTGCCGCCCCTGGGACCCCGCTACCAGGGGCGCTGCCCCCGAACCCCCGCCAAGATCGTAAAACGCAATGAATAATTCAAAAACCCAGATCGTAAAAATGAAATTAAAGAATTTCTTACATGGATCGAAGTGATTTCTTCAACAATTGACGATTTTTGAATGATTGAAACACTTATCAGCCCTCGAATTGAACGGATCGAGCGATTATCTTCAAAATCACCGGAAAAAACGAGATTTGTATGAAATTAAACTGGGTTTCCTTCAAAAAAAAGCTGAAGAACACGTTGATCGAGTGTTTGAATCATTGATTGGTGATGAAAATCGCACTATAATGTAGTGATTATTGAGATAGAAAGTGAAGAAATGGTTGAAGATGGTGGGTTTTGAAAATGGTGGGTTTTGAAGTTACTGGGTTTTGAAAAGGAAGAAGAAAAGGTTGGATTGACTAAAATACATTTTTTCTTTATTTTAAATGTTGCCACATGTCCTAATCCTATTGCTTCCTACACTTCCTAGCCAAAATAAACTTCTTATTTGATCTTTTCCCACATATAATAAAGTTTATAAAAATACCAAACTAAGTTATTCTCCATAAAATATATTTTAAGTTTTATAAACTTTTTTAATAAGATAAGAAAGACTTGGTAGTATCGCCTTTTTTTCTATGATGCTTTTTGACATTCCCATCCCAAATAAATAACCCGAGGATGCATTGTGTCAAATTCATTGTCAACGTGAATTTCATCTCTGCCACTAGATGTTGACTTATATCACATCCTGTGTGGTATCTCCATTAAGATCCTATCTAAATGCTGAGTAGTTGTTTTTCTATGAACTGTTAATACATATAAAGTTAAATAAGCAGTTCTTAGATCATGAGAAATGTTGTGCTATCATCAAAACAAGCAAATAGGGATGTGTATACCCGATGTGGCCATATAACTTAATTTGAAAGGGGTGATGTCAGAACGTAAGTATGTAATATTAGTCACTGAGTTTGAATGGTCCTGGAAGTAGGAAGTTTAATTTGGGGGATTTAAAAGGTTGCAAAAATTGTAAAGGAGCATACTTGAACCTACGACCTAAAGCCCCTAAGACAAGTATCCACCGAAACACAAGATTAACTTGTTTTAATGTTCACTTATTATTTATCTATGGGTTCCTTATGGTTTTTTTTTTTTTTTTTTTTTTTTGAGATATATATCTTCTATTAAAATCCAAAAGTCAATGGGTTCCTGGGAATCCATCTCTATATGCGTAGATCCGCGCCCCTGGCTGTAAAGATTTGTAGTGTACGATTTTAAATTCATATTTTAACATCTCATCATCTTTTAACCCGGCCCGTAGCCCATTTATAACTAGTCACTGAAAAGAGTTGTACAAAATTCCACTAAGGAGTTGCGACACTTGATCAACCAACATTCAAAGTTTCTAATTGTCATTTTTCATTTTAATCAAAATTCAAGTTTTTGTTTTTCAGAATTCATTTTATTAAAGTACACCTACTAGCAGGAAACTGGCTATTCAAATAATTGTCATTTTAACCAATTTAAAGCGTTGAGAACAAAATTTACACCAACATTCATTAGAATCCCCCATATTCAAATTTGGTCATATCACTCCACACGAGAACTAACATCTCTTCCACATGAAGGCTAAATGAGCCTCTCTCGCATAAGAGCTACTTTTACACGACACCAAGCACCGCCCGAGGGCGCTAAACCCAGGCGCCATCGTTGCATTCGTTAAGCCCTTAACGACAACAACACATGTCCTTGGACCACACGGTGTGATAGCGTAGAGCCCCCCCGGCGTGGAGGGCTCAACCATGCCGCCACACTGGCCCGGCATTGATGTGAAGCATAACCACGCCGCCACACGGCCCGGCATTGGCGTGGAGCATGGTGTGAGGAGGGGGTGGCAAGGTCTTGCCTCCATGGCGTGGCGATTGTTTATTGTGACGCTTCCTGCCTCTCTTCACACGTCTCCCACACCGTATAGTCCCTTCTGACATCGCTGATGTGGTTGTCACGTGACGCTTCCTGCCCCTCTTCATGCGTCTCCCACACCGTATAGTCTTAGGAACCCTAATTATTCCATAAATAAGTTTGCAAGTTTTTTATGCATCATTAGTTGTAACTTGTGCTTTATGAGTTTTTCAAAAAAAAAATTGATTTTTTACTTTTAACCCAAAGGTTTTTACCTTTTTCAATTTTAACCCTACATAATTTGTTTTTTTGAATTTAACACAAGACTTTTCATTATTTGCAATTTAGCTTCGCAACTTTTGTCACTTATGCTTTTCATTTTTGGCAAATTTTCGTTTTACGTATAGTTCTAAATTTTTCGAGTTAATACGACGCAACGTGCATGTGTGGTTCAACATTTTTACCTCTATTTTTCCATGTTTGACAGGTTCGTCGCAATACGCATATCCAAGGTCGAGTTAGTGTTGGTGGTCGATGACAGTTGTGTGACATTAGTACTATTTGATACCGTTTTACGCCCCACCGCATCGCGGGGTGTGCTTTGGGGGTTTTCAAAGAAAAAATGGTTATGCATATGGTTTTCGTAACGTTGGCTTTGAGGGTTTTCCAAAAAAAATGTTTTTTTTTTTTTTACTTTTCACCCAAAAGTATTTCATAAATTACTTTTAACCCAAAACTATTTGTTAATTACTTTTAACCCAAAACTTTTTATCTTTTGCAATCTAGCCTCATAACTTTTTTTACTTTCAATTTTGGTCCTTTATAGTTTTCATTTTTCGCAAATTTTTCGCTTTATGTTTGGTTCTAAATTTTGTGACTTAACACATCGCAGCGTGCGTCTTTGGTTTAACATTTTTACGTTTCGTTCTAAATTTTGCGAGTTAACACGACGCAACGTGCGTGTGTGGGTGAACGTTTTTACATCGTCTATTTTTCCCCGTTTGACAGGTTTAACATAACGTGCGGGTCTTAGATCCACTTAGTTATAACTAAAGAATCACCGCCGCATTGCGACGGGTCGTAATCCTAGTTTTACTTATTTTATTCAAGTAGTTGCATAATTTACCTAGTAAATATTCTAATTATATCAATGTAGATATACGACTCGAAAACAAAATCATTCATCATGTTCGATAATCCCTCTAAATATACACATCCTAAAACATCAACTCAAAACAAATTTAACACATTTGCAGCATCATCGTCTTCAATCAATCTTAATCCTTAACATTCTTTCCCTCGGAGTAGTACCTCTTAAAAGCTGTCGGAAGATAAAACGGCAACAAAAACCCAAACAAATTAAACCCCCAATACACCAAGTTAACAACTGCCAACACTGTCCCCATATACAACCTTCTACTACTTCCATGAAACTCCTGTTCCACTTTCGATACCTCGCATCTCACCCACTCCATCAACGCAAATATTCTTGTGGAGTTATACACCACCAGCACCAGCATCTGCATCGGGGACGAAAACCGGGCCGAAATCGCCACCCCTTCTAGAAAATACTGGCTGGCCAACAAGAACACATGTGGAGTTGCTGCTTTGATACCTGTTAATAATGAGATAATGTGTGTTATTTGAGACAACACACAACCAAGCTTTAAAAATAAACCGGTTCAAGGCCGGGTTCAGATACTATTCAACGAGTCAATACCCGACGAGTCCATGACCCGGTATTTTTTTCGGGGGTTTAGGTCGGATACAGCCGGGTTAGAACGTGATTCAAATCATAGGATTACAACCCAATATATACACAACGGGTAAGGTCGGGGAATGGAACCGGTTTCTCAACATAGGGTTCCCAGCAATACCCGGTTCCGAGTTCTTTTTACTTGGTTGCAGTTCCGGAACCGGTTTTTTTGCACACATCTAACTAGAGGGGTGCAAAAAAAAAAAATCATGTTTGGGCACGCCAAACTGGTTCCCAACCCGAACTCAATCCAACTAAAAAATCTGGTTTTGGCCTGACCCAACCGGTAGGTTTGGCACAGTTCGTAGTCTCGTTTTTTAAAACCGGTTTATAACCGGAACCGATTTGAAAACAAGTAAAAAGGGGTATTTTGTCCCCAATCCACGGTTTCCGGTTTATAACCTGAACCGGTTTGAAAACAAGTAAAAAAGGGGTTTTTTGTCCCCAATCCACGGTTCATAGTCTCGTTTCGTTTTTTAAACTGATTTATAACCCGAACCAGTCTGCAAACAAGTAAAAAAAGGGTTTTTTTTTGGTCCCCACTCCACGCTTCTTAGTCTCGTTAAAAAAAACTGATTACCCGAACCAGTTAAAAAACAAGTAAAAAAGGGATTTTTTTTGTCCCCAATCCACGGTTCGTAGTCTCGTTTTTTAAACTCGTTTATAACCTGAACCAGTTGAAAACAAGTAAAAAAGGTTTTTTTTTTTTTTTTTTTGGTCTCCAATCCGGTTTGTAACCGGACCCAATCGGCTAGATAGGTCCGAACATTTTCCTCTCTCCTAAACTGGATTATAACCTGAACCGGTTCAACCCCTGATGGAAAAAACCAATTCGGCTCTAGGCTTTAACTATTACTATTTTAAATGAAGCCTAATCTAATCAAATCATATGTTAATAAAATTATATCCTCAATAAAACTTGATATTTAAGAGAAAATTATAGTCCATCACCCCATATCAACTAATGTAGAGGCCAGTTATTGTACAATATAGTTTAACATACAAAGCGTACGAGATTTAGTATCAACATGCAAAAATTGGTTTATGACATGCGATTTTGGTATTTTTTAACATCATACGAATTTTGTTTTTTACTACCATGCGAAGTTTGGTTTTTTTTTTTTAATAAATATGCGATTTTCATTTTTTTAATATGTGATTTTCATTTTTTTAATGTAGAAGCCGGTTATTGTACGAAATGGTTTAACATACGAAGCGTACGAGATTCAGTATCAACATGTAAAAATTGGTTCATGACATGCGATTTTGGTATTTTTTAATATCATGCGAATTTTGTTTTTTTACTACCATGCGAAGTTTGGTTTTTTTTTTTTTTAATAAATATGCGACTTTCATTTTTTTAATATGTGATTTTCATTTTTTTTAAATAACGTGCGAATTTGATATTGCGTACGCAACATATGTTAAGCCATATTATATTTCATATGTCTATATCACTAACAATACCTTCTTTATCTCCTTCAAGAATCCCTTCAAATATGTACGCCACCGGAAGAATAAGTCCGACAACAACACCAACGAACGAGTAGACGCGGAGGAGACGGTTCTTATCGTCGAAAACCTGGTGATTGTTGGACGGATGGAGAGTGGGGAACGCAACTTTGGACATGAAGTACATGTAAAAGAATGAGAATATTACAAACGCGAAATCTTCAACCGCAACCATGCCCGAGGCCGACAGGACCACCGCGACCGCTAACGCATTGAGCTGTTGGAACGAGAAGATGCCACGTCGGATATGGGCTTTTTGTTGGGCTTCTGGTGGTAGTGGTTGATGTTGAGGTTGTTGTTGATCATGTTTAGGTTCTTCTTCCTTGAGGAGTATGTCGCCACTAGGACCAACACCACCTGACATTTTTTCCGGTGGCAAATTTTGTTATAAAAACTGTGAAAATGTGTAGTTTTAGAGGGTGAAAATGGTGGGTGAGTCCGTGAGTATGTTGAGTTGCACGTGGCAGAGAGTGGGTTAGAATGATGACACGTGGATATTGTTAATGGATGACGTGCGAGATACCATCGGTGAGTTTGACCAGATGACGACCACTTTCCGTAACTTGGGAGATGGCGTCTTGGTCTAGGGGCATAAGGTGTTTTCGATAATCTTGTACATATTTTGCTCATGTGACGAAGCATAAATTTTGTTAAAAACGAGTTGTATTTAAAATAGAAAATGTTTTTGGTATTGTACGCTATACAAGTGACGGTGCCGTGATGAACAAAATGGATTCTAACCGAACATTAGTACTGTTATCAATATTATCATATCGATTTTATAATTTTCGATTGATGCAAAACACATGTTAGGGGGTGTTTGGTGTTGTGTTTTCAAAATAGATTATGCGTTCCCAAAATAGATTTTACGTTTTGAAAAAGCATGTATGTACATGTTTCTCCAAAACTGCGTTTTGGAGGCAGATAATCACTTTTTCATTCAAACACTTTTTTTAGATTATTTATGATTTACAAACGCAATAATCAAATAATCACTTCAAAACGTAATTCCAAACACCTTCTTAGTATCATTTTAGGAATATTAAGACTTTATTTTTCAGTTACTATACCAATTATCGGTACATCTAAAGTTACCAAACTATTTTACTAGGACAAAAGTTTGATGTTACTAGATCAAGAAACCGTCGGCAATTCGGCATCTACTAGAATAGAATATTTGATTATTATGTAAAAAATAGAGATCGAAAAACATAAGTTAGACAATGTTTATCCATAATTTTTAGTTTTATATAACAATTAATGTGTTAAGTCGCTTACCTTAATATTGCAAAACCAGAATGGCATAATCTTTTTCCATAACTATTTCCGAGGATTCCGGTTTATGTGAATAAAAGCTGATGTGATCAAGTCTTGAAGCGGGTCGACGAGCTTTAAGATCGTATGATTTAATATGCATCATTTGTTAAGTTTTTTTTGGTCAAATATTTATATGTTGTGTATTAAAATTCAACTCAACAATCGTTTAGCTAAATGGTCGTGTGTCAATGGTGTATCTAGTTAAGTCTATTTTTGTGAGTGTCTTGATTGCTAATCAGGTTCATCACCGTAAGGAGTATCTTTGTTTCTGAATGGGTCATGTCGAAATTTAATAAAAAATGGGCCTAATTTCCGCAAAGTGTAAAAGATTTTATTTTAAAATTTTTGCTGTTACAAGTTGGTATCAGAGCCATAGGTTGAGAGATTTGAATATGAAGTGATATTCAAACTCAACCTTACTGCTCTTGATGATAGATGAATGTTGACCCGGGACTTGATCACGAAGCCAAAGGCACAGGGTTAGTATAAATTTCTATGGTTGTTTTCTGCGCTTATATATCAACTTATGACTTGACCTTTATGGTTGTCAGATTATGTATAGAGGATAATATCAGCATGTGATAATTGATATTAGACATGAGTTGAGTATATATTAAATGAAAATTTACTCTTATGTACAAAGATCGGATACGTAAACCAACTTTTATTACTTTTGACATGCGAATTTTTTTTTTTTTTTTTAATATGATTTTTAGAAAAACAAAAAGAAAACTAAACTAAGTGTACCGATTCTCGGTCAACAACGCCATTTTGATGTAGCTATCATGTGCTAATAAAAAACAAGTAAAAATATAGTATGTATATATGTATATGAAAGTCGAGTCGTTTCCATCGGGAATTGGTGCTCAATTAAGTTTTCTCCTAAATTAACGAAGTACTGAAGCAAAAACTGTTTGTTTGTTTGCTCGTTTAAAAGAAAGAAGTAAACAAGATGATGAAAAGATTATTAGATTAAGAAAAGCAACCCCACATGGGATTTAGATTATAGGTTTTATACAAAACTCTGTTTTAATTACTTAAATACCACATAGACATGACCTCGGAATTTGTGAATTAGCATATAATTAAAGACAGTTTTTAATAATAACCAAACAATCTAATTGTCCGTTTGCAAATCCCAATTAGCCACTTAGTTACTAACCCGCTAACGATGCAAGAAATCGCAAATACATTTGATAAAAGACTAATAATTCAAATATAAGTAAACGTTAAGCCAAATCAAACACAAGTAGTCAAGATGTACCATTTATAAAGTAATCAAACAGAGTCTACGTGCAAAAACCTAACAATCTTTCACCTGGGAGAAGTCATGAGAAGTTTAGCTGCTCATGGTTGTCATCACAGCTTTAATCCTCAATTCAGAATGATCTTGCATTAAGAAATCGGATGAAACTGCTCTTCGAACACTAAAATCACCCTTGGTAAGACCTAAGTTCGTCCAAAGAAATCTAATCTCGAATAACTTGGCTCCTAAGCTTAAATTAGGTTGAAACCTAATCTTTTACGATTCTACACTTCCCCGAGTGTTGCGGAGGGACCTATAATGAGTTGCCGCGTGGCGCTGAAAAGGTAATGGAGGTGGCGAGTTCTTATTCAGTAGGCCTAGGGGCATTTTAGTCAAATACCACCCATGCGTGTCGCGGGGGCTTCTTTCTCTCTCTCTCTCTCTCTCTCTCTCTCTCTCTCTCTCTCTCTCTCTCTCTCTCTCTCTCTCTCTCTCTCTCGCGTGGCGCAGACGAGAGACTTTTCCAGAGTTTTACATTCAATCTTCGAACTTTTTCAGATGCTCGTTTTCTTCAATCTAAGATTCGTTTTACACACTTTTAAGCCACGGACTTCTGCAAGACACCATACAATATAAGTACACTAAAACATATCTAAAATGACTCGATAAAACACTAAAACATATACAAAACTAATTCAATTATACAGTATTGTTACCAACATATCATTAGACAGACAAAAAAATAAAAAAAAAAGAGGTTCTTTGTAACCTATATCTGATCAATTGAATATTTTCTTCTATCACAATCATCATTGTTTTAGTACTTAAAATTGAATGTTTTTGTCAATCATCATTGTTTTAATACTTAAAACTGAATGTTCTTGTCTTACAATTCTTTTTTTGTTAGTTTATATGTCTATATTTATTGTTCTTATAATTTGCATAATCACAAAATATAACATTTGACAAAGAGATGGTTGGGGTCGGTAAGTCCACAAAGTTAAACCCATAGGAAGAATTCTGGCATTTATTGAACAAATGGTCCGAATTATAAATACAGATACCTAACCACTCTCTCCAGTCACAATTTAAAGTGTTAGGTACACAATTTGAAATAAAAATAAAACACGTGTGGTATTTTGTAGCCACGGTTTTCAGGCTCACGTGTGTAAATATGGAGGTTTTTTTTCCTAAACTAGTTTTAGTGGGGAAAATATTTATTAAAATATTATTTTTAAAAAAGTATTTATCAAATTAATGTTTTTGAAAAACTTTGTCTGCTCGATATGGAGCATCATCACCGAGCCACCTCAGCCGATAGCGCTCCCCACCACCATACCCTGGGCGTCATTGAGGGAGCTATTCAAGCCAAGTGAACACAATGGCTAGCATTCGCGAGGGTGAATGTGGGCCCTTTGCTTGACTAACCGTTGGCAATTTTTACCTTATAAATTGCCTTATAAATAAAATTATTTAAAAAAAATATTTTAAAATCAAATTTTTACCTTATAAATAAAATCTTTCTACCCATTTTTAACACCTATCTTACCAATTCATCCAATATTTTTATCACAAAAACCATCTCTCACAACCCATAACACCCATAACTTCATCATGTTTTCGTTCAATAACGACCCGAACGCCTTTTCTCCAAGCAACCCACGTTACATACAAACTCAACAACACCCGTGGACCGTCAACGCCAATACTGACGAAGGTGAATACTGACCGCTTCCAACTGACAATTCATCAACATGTACCCGTCCGCGTTTGACCAATACATATCACAATCCTTGTCTCCTATGTCTCCACCCAATACTCAAACCGTAGTACCTGATACCCAATCCAATCCTGAAACCGAAAACTGTGAAACGTCATCCTCTCGGAGACATCGTCGAAAGCAACCCAACGAGCCACGAACAAAAAAGAGTCATGACAAGTGGACAATGAAAGAGTAGTTAGCATTGGCACGAGCCACGAACAAAAAAGAGTCATGACAAGTGAACGATGAAAGAGTAGTTAGCCTTGGCACGAGCTTGGGTTGACATATCCAAAGACCCTGCCGTTGGCAATATTTTTAAAAGTACTTATTTAATTGTATTTTAGATGTTTAAAATTGTATATAACTTTATGTACTTATATAATTTTATTTACTTAAATAATTTTAAAAAGTGTTAAAAAGTTTAAAGAATTTAATTTTTGAAAATGTTAAAAAAAGTTTAAAGTAAATAATTTTTATAAGTGTTTTGAAAATATATATAAATTTTAAATGTTATCGTACACAATCATCAAGAGGCACCGGTTTTCATGAGGCGTATCCGAGAAAAGTTTTTTATCGTCATGAACCGCGAACTGTATCGTTCAAACGATTCGTTCTCGGGGAAGTGGTCGTCAATGAGGTTGAAATGTAGCAACTTCAATAGCATTGTCAACCGCCATATTAACAACAAAAATAGACCGAGCGGTTCAAGCGACGCAGACGTCAAGTTTACCGCCTTCGACGAGTTTAGAGCAGCATAGGGTTGCGCGTTTACAATGGTTAAACCTTAGGAGGTGCTTAAAAATTCGCCAAAATGGTATCTTGTGCCACCGGTCAAAGCCGGCCAAACATCATCATAGCCCTCCAAGACTAGTTTGAGCACGCCTAAGCCGCGCTCGTCCGCAAACGCATCTGATGCTCGTTCTTTCCTATACCTAAACGACGGCAACCTCAACCTAGACTTTGAGGTGTCACACCCCAACCAATGCCGGAAACATCGAGGCGAGACGTAAATAGATTGATCAAAATCATCATAACACTAGATTGCGACAATAATTCAAACTCAAAATTTCATTTCCATTAATTTCAATAATACGATACATTGTTTCGAAAGGAAAAGTATAACATTTTACAAATTTCACAACTAGAATATAAAAAAATGCATAAATAAAGCTTGGTGAGTTTCTAGTCCACCGTAAATAGATTTCTTGTGATATCTACATCATACATTTCCTGTAACATGTATATATAAATATCCGTCGACACTAACATTTTTTCTCTCCTCCACTCTCAACCACTTGCAACCAATTTCACCCACGTGTAATTTGAGGGACATGATGTGAATGCTCTTAATATTTATATAAAGGAGTCCAATTGGAGAGTTGAGAGTTGCAAGCTGCCCTCACACAATGAAGTCTACTTACATACGGCTCTCTCTTTTGATGATCATTGTGCATCTCACACCTTTTTCTAACACAAAATCAATTATCAAAAATCTCCCTGGTTTTCATGGTGATCTACCTTCTGCTTTTGAAACTGGGTATGTATGTATGTATGTATACAAGTCTTTAACTTCATCATTTTATTTTATTAGAAATTATTTTTTGTATCATTTCTTTTGTTTTTTCATATATCAAAAGATACGTAGAAGTGGGAGATAACAATGAAGCCCAGTTTTTCTACTATTTCGTTGAGTCTCAAAGAGACCCGTCGCGCGATCCTCTTCTTCTTTATCTCACCGGTGGCCCGGGCACCCCAGCATTGTATCCGTTCATGTATCAAATAGGTAAATTAATTAAAGGCATGGTATAAGCCTTTTTAGATGCATACTACTGTTTAAAAAGCTATACACCTAAGGGGAGTCGGTATGGTTGCGGGGACCGAGCTCGGGGAATGGTTTCACCGATCAGTATTGAACCACCCCTATTGTTTGAATGGTGAGTGGGGAGTAGGAGAGAGGGAGAGAAATCGGTGACTATTCACTGAAGGTGGAGAAGGAGTGATGGAGGAGAGAGGAGAGAAGAACCAATCAAATTTTTTTTATTTTTTAATAACTGAGTGAGTGTTTGAACCATACCTAGTGTTTGAGTAGAAAATAGGGAGTGAAGGGGGGGAGTTGACATGACTTTATATCATTGGGTAGAGAAAACTCAAACACCCTAACTCACCCCAACCATACCGTCCACCCTAAGGGTGGAGGGTATGGTTCAATCACTCTAGGGTGTTTGAGTTATTCTCTACCCAATAATAGCATGCCATGTCAAGTCCTCATTCCACTTCCCATTTTGCACTCAATCAGAAGGGTATGATTCAAACACCTAGAGAGTGGTAAAAAATTTAAAAAAAAATTGTGATTCGTTGAAAGGGGTTGGGACCCACCATTAAACCCCTCTCCCTCCTCCTTCCCTCCTCTTCCCGCATCTGTGAATATACATCGAAAACATTCAAACAATCGGTAACTTAAACAAGTGGGGGTGGTTCCTCGATCGAAAGGAGTCACCGAAGCCACTCCCCCAAACCATACCTGTAACATAACCTAAGAGTAAGACCTCGTCTTTTGTGTACTTGAAAATTAGTATCAATAAAAAATATAAAATTATATTTGACGTCAGAGGCTGTGGACCTACTTAGTCGAGTTCAAAGGGTCATGCATAGTAATGTTATGACCCCGAGATCTATGGACGTAGTTTTTAAAAGGCTTAGTTTTGCTATTCAAAAAAAGGGTAGCGACGCAGCTTGTAGCCCGTTTACCAAATATCTCGATGTGAATTATCATTTATAAATATATAGAATAATAATAATTAAGTATATAGTTCATAACCATAAAAAATACCGAGAAATCAACTACGCAACAGAAGACAACAAAATGTTACAACCAATCCAATTTTTTTTTAAAAAGGAAAATTCATTTCATTCTAATCATCAGGGCAAATTATAAGGATAGCAGATAGACGAGCAATAAACTGCATCATCATATCCTTCTTTCTGAATAGAAACCCTAATCCAAATTGCATCACTTTAAATGTTAGCCATCTTCTGTTTACACACGTGCACCGAAAAGGTTTTCCAATACCAAATCTGTAACTTTATTATATTCGTAATGATGATTGTATGCATGAGCTCTATGCTTTATCCAAAAGAAGAATATACATGCTTAATCTATTTTTGGTGTAATAAATCCTTTTAGGGGTTTTATCATTTATGGTAGGTAGGTGAAACCACTACTATATCTATAACATTCTATATACGATTAGAAGGAGCTTTCTTTCACTAATAAGTTACTATAAAAGACCAACCTAATGGGGTGGGGTGGCTGTACTCTCTTCTCCTCTCCTCTCGCAACCACGTTTCTCTTAAGAGTGTCTAAAGAAGGGCGTCGTTGTCCTCTCTTCTCGCCGCATATACTATCGGTCTTCTTCCATCTTTTACCTTACCCTGCGGGCGCCTAGAATTTCAGTGCAAAAGGCAAAATCTCACCAACCTCTCCGATTGAATTTTGTATGTAGTTGTCCAATAAAAAATAGGAAGAGGGAAGGGGAAAGTGAGATGACGTTGAGGTAGAAGTTGGAGGAGTGGATGACCACACCCAATAGCCTAGCCTTATAGGCTATAATTTATCACATTATCAATGATTTAAAACATCTCTAGTACTTATTGGGTGTTTGGGATTGCTTATTTTAGTGACTTATTAGCTTATTAACTTTTTGAAAAATTAAAAGCTGTTTAGCATGAAATTCTAATGTGAGGGAAAAAGTTAATAAGTCACTTCATCGTGACTTATTAACTTTTCTAAAAAGTTATAAGTTGTTTTAAAAAGCTAAGCCAAACATGGCCTTAGACTATCTCCATTCCCAACCCAACCTAACCCATCTCATCCCAACTTTTAATAAAAAATTAATTTCTCTCTCTTCTACCTAGACAACCAAACCCAATCTAAACCATTTTTTTACTAAATAAATATGACTTAGATCATAATTTATTCTATAAAATTTATTATAAATAACAAAAATGTTTATTTTTTAAACTTTATTATTTAAATATAAAAGTTATTAAAAATAAAAGTTTGAAAATGAAGAACCCATGGTAGAAAATACGAAAGAGATATGGAATCAGAAATGGATATGAAAGTTTGCTATGTTTTGTACAATATTTATAATACATCTAAAAATCTTAGATATTTATAAATCCCTTTTTAGTTGGATAATGTTAGATTTTTAGATAATAAATTTTATTAAAAAAAATCTAACAAACCAAAAGAATCTTGACACGTCGTAAATAAGATAAAGTTAGATAAAAAACAATTAAAAAATATATCATCTTTTTTTTTTTTATCTTGATGTTAAAAAAAATAAAAAAATAAATAGACAAGACTATGATTTTAGATTTTTAAAAACAACTAAATTTTTATAAGTTATTAGAGATAATCTAATTATAGTTATAAGTAATTGTGTTAAAAGAAAAAAAAAGGAAATAAAAATAAAAATATCAACTCTCTTGTGGACGAGTGGCAGGAAAGGTGTGAACATAAGTGTTACAACCTAGGACGTGTGTAGGTTAGGTTGGTGGATTTAATTGAATTTTCCATTTATTATTTTGGATACCTAGTCTGAGACAATGTCACCAATACCAATAGTGATAGCCTTAATACTAGTATACTACTATAAGACTACATGGTATGATGCACATCCCAGCAGCCTAATTAAAAGAATACCCTTAATAAATTATGTCACCATAGTATGCATGTACAAGTATTTTACTATAACTTCTGCAGGTCCACTAACTATTAGTCTTGAACGTTCAACAAAGGATAACATTACGTTGGAGTTAAATCCCAATGCATTGACAAAGGTGAACATTCTTACTACTATACATTTTGACAAACAAATTACACTATATATCATAATAATGCTTTTCCAAATCAATATTTCAATATTCATAGTTATATTAAGGATGTTATTAATGGTTATTGTATTTATGTAGGCTGCTAGTATAATATTTCTAGATCTACCGATCGGTGTAGGGTTTTCGTATGCTACAACATTTGAAGCATCAAAGAGTGGTGATTCCATCTTAGCTTTACAAACTTATGAGTTTCTTAAAAAGGTTAACTTCATACACTTTTTCAAAGTCTTATCATATTTCCATGTTTAAATAGTCCATGTATATAATTATGTGATGCTTACAGTGGCTCTCTATGCATCCGAGGTTTCGCAATAATCCGTTGTACATATCTGGTATTTCATACATGGGCATTATAATACCAGTAGTTACTCTAGAAGTGTATAAAGGTAAGACTTCTGTTGCATTTGTTAGGGGCGGCGAATTCTGAAACACTATCCAAACACGACACGAAATAAATAGGTTTTTGGTCGTTTAACTATCTGATATGTCAACCTGATGAACATGACTTGTTTAATAAATTTGTTAACCGGAACACAACCCTATAAATATATGAGTTATAATGTTAACCACTTTAAGGATTTTTTTTTTAAATGTTCATATTCAAACTTTAGAGATGCAAATGTTAAAATATAAATTTAGATATTTTGATTTTGAATTTCCATTTTAACTTTAGAGATACAAATGTTGATCAACTTTATTTTCAACAATATTTTTTTTTTTGGCAAATTGGAAATAAATAATTCCTTCTAACTCAATTTGGCCGATAATAATTCCAAGTCAGTTATTGCCTGATAATAATTCGAACTTGTCATTTTTTTTGTAAAATAGTCCACCATTAAAATAGCTTAACGGAGTTAAGTTTTTTTCCGAATTACAAACCGATGTTTTAGGGCTTTTGATCAGAACGAGGATACGAGTCGATTGATGTTTGACCTCGAAATACTGCCCCAACCCACGAAAACGGTGCTTCAATTCTGGTGTTTAAACTTCCAATTAATTAAAATCAAGCCATTTCGAGGTAAGTTTGACATCAATCGACTCGTATCCTCGTTCTGATCAAAAGCCCTAAAATATCGGTTTGTAATTCGGAAAAAAAAAAACTTAACTCCGTTAATCTATTTTAACGACGGGCTACTATTTTACAAAAAAAAAAAAATTGTCCAGTTCGGATTATTATCGGCCAATAACAGACTTGGGATTATTATCGACCAAATTGAGTTAGGTGGGATTATTTATTTCCAATTCGCCTTTTTTTCATTAGTTTTTATTATTGATTCTTCATTTTTCATTCGACTCTTTTAATCTTGATCTAGACATATATTTCCAAGTTTCTCTAATTAGTGAATCATATAATGATACATATAATTTTGCAGGTAATGAACATGGAAATCAACCACATCTGAATATCAAAGTAAATACATATACATATATTGACATAAAGATTTTTTTACTTAACAACACATAACCCCAAATTAACTAACTATATGTATATGTATCATCAATACCCATTATACAGGGATACTTTATAATTAGCCCTCTCACTGATAAATTCAGTGATTTTAACTCAAGATTAGAGTTTGCTCACAGGCTTGCACTAATATCTGATGATATCTACAATGTAAGATATTTATATGTGTCAACTTATTCATTATACATTTACTTCAGAATTCATAGTTCTAGTTTGCAAAATATGTTGACATGATCCTCTTCGGTTGTGTTAAATAAAAATAGTCAGCGAAAGAATCTTGTCATGGTAATTACGTCGATAAGGATCTGAACAACGTGTTATGTTCAAGTGCGCTTCAACGGATGGATGAAGTATGTGCTCACTGATCATATATTTCGATACGTTATTTAGAAACTTTTTGTATGATGACAATTCTAAATCAAAATCAATCTCTATTGCAGTGCACGAGTGGAATTAACCCGTCGAATATATTGGAGCCGCTTTGTGAAGATTTAGATACGGATCCAACTTGTGTAATTTTTCTTCCTCCAGTTACAAGCCACATATTTTTTTTAAGAGTAAATTACAGTTTTCGTTCTTTAGACTTATATCAGAAAACAATTTTCGTTCTTAAACTTAAAAAAATTCAATGATCACTTTACCGCATTATAGTCTGTTTACCGTAGGCCTTTTGGTTACAAAAAGAAAATATAATTAGACTCATCTTAATCCTCTTTGTTCTAATGAGGATGAAAATACAAAAGCTTATGAAAAATGTAACTTGTTTTTCTAAAGGCAAATAGTTTTCAACACAGAAATTTGTGAGGGTATATAACTTCTTTTATGTTGTATTTTCAGTCCCTTGATAGGATATATTTAGAGGTTTGGGCAAACGATAAAGATGTGCAAAAAGCTCTCCATGTTCGTGAGGTATGTAACAGCGCAGCTTGTTGCCCGTTTACCTTCTATTTCGATGTAATTTTTACAAGTTTAATATAACCTAAGTACTACAATTTATATGACACTATTTAGTATTTACTCAATATAATTGTCCACTAGATCATAAGTGGGGTAGCTCACATGTGAAGGCTCATGGTTTCTCCATACAACTTGTTACACTCTAAGTCATAAAAGTGTTTTGACAAGTTTAATTTCTCCTTCTTTATTAGTAGAGAATACTAGTAGAGAATAGTGAGTTAAAAATGGAAAACTCATTGGAGGGACGGCTCTTTAGGCTTATTGACCCAGGTTGAGGTAGAGCCGTCCCCGAGAACTCTAAAAAAAATTTAGGCCTTGGGCGACAAAAAAAAAAAAAAAAAAAAAAAAAATTGGGCCCAAAATTATGGTTGGGGAAATGAATTAAAAAAAACAAACTTCTGATGGTGGAATCAAAACTTGAACTTGAGACCTTTCACATTTTCTTGAGATGTTTTTTCTACTCCAGCACCAACACTTTTTTGCATAATTAGTAGATGCATATATTAAATATATAATTAAGTGTATATACAAAAGCTCATAGAAACTTTTCGGGCCTTTTAAAAAAATTGGGTCTCGAGCGACGGCACGGGTTGGTCGGTCCAAGAGCCGGCAAGGTCTAGAGTCATAAAAAAACAAGAGCCTTCTATTTTTCTTTTCATTTATTAGACTTGTTTTTGGCACAATTAAATAGCTTTTCTAGGCCCAAGATTTAGGATCTTATTCCAGGAGTCCACAGTGTCCGCACACACTTCATTCCAGAATCTAAAAGAAGCGTCGTAACACACCAACCCTCATTATCTGCAGCGTCTTTTGAGTAACCAATGTGAAACTGATTGCGGATTGGGCGAAATTAGGGCCAACATTAGGAAAAATCATCGTTGTGGTTATTTAATGTCTCAAATCTCAATCTCAATTGTCGATTTTCTTTATACCAATTCAATAGGGCCGCGACTTTATAGTTCGCTTTGGGCCTCCAAAGACGTTGGAACGGCCCTGCTCATTGTTATCAATATTTAGTAGTATACACTAAGTGTAGGATCACTTAGGGTAGGTTCGCCCCTAACTCCACTACTAACCCAAGTTATCGTTGTTTAAAATTTTGGCCCATTTTTCCTTGTTTCCGTTTGTCCAACTAGCCCAAATAAGAATGTCAACTCTTGGATTAACTCCTAACCAGTGTGAGTTCAGACTAGAAGAATACACCAAATGAATCAAAGGTTGAAAGTTCATTCGGGTCCTAATATTTAATGGTTCTTGTGTGAATCCATTTATGTTAAGTTAGTCATCATGGTATTACTACATGTATAAACATACAACTTACAACTGTCATTTATTGATATAAAGACATGTTACCATTTTAGTTGGGTTCAACCACATTAAATGTTTTTTTTTTTTCATTGTGCAGGGAACAGTTAAAATGTGGCAGCTAGACAATGGTAATTTTCATCGCGATTCAGAGAACACCACATACTCATTCGACATCTTCAGTAGTTTCGTATATCATAAACTACTTGTTGATAGAAACTGCCAAGTTTTGATCATCAAGTACGACAAGTATCGTTACATATATACAAATAATGTACATAAGATCTACACTTTTGGTCGTGATTATAACTTATTTGGATTTACAGCGGTGATCATGATATGACTTTTCCATATGTCGGCACGATGGCATGGATAACATCTCTCAACCTTCCAATCGAAAACCCATGGGCACCATGGTTTGTTAGAAATCAAGTTGCTGGGTGAGCTCCTTTCTTGTTATCGTTTAGTAAAAAGCCTGAGGGGCGTGCGACTTAATCTATTGTGGGCTCTAAAGCGGGTTCATATATTTGTAAATGAAAGGTTAGATGGTATTAATGTGTAAAAAATATGGTTAAAAACTACAAATAAGTATAGAATTTTAAAAATAGTTTCAAAGAATTTCTTTTTATCCATTAAAATATAATATTGTACACATAAATTTAATTTTATATGCATCTATTGAAATTTATTTTTCTTATCATTGTAAACAATATTTTTAATTTATCACCTTTTTTTAACGACAAATTTCTTTCATCCTGTCATCTATGAGACTTAAACTCAAGACCTTACTCTACCAGAGTGTTTAAAGGGTTTGCCTTTGCCAATGAAACACCACTCCATTGGTTTTATTTTATCACTTTTAGGGTCATTTAGTATAAAGTAACACAACTATAACCTATATCTTGATTGTGGTCTGTTAGTAATCCAAATTTATCGTTCAAATAAATATATGGTTGGATTTATTTCAAAACTCTAAATATTCACCGAATTTTTAGAAGTGCTAATAAACAATTATTTTATTTATATATTTTTATATTTAACATTATTTAAGGATCCTTCTATCATTTATTATATGTATTTTTATGATTACATATATGAAAAACCAAATTATTTATGTGTAGTAACTAATTTACATATGTGTAAAGGAACTAATTTACATTTACATGTATGTAATATAAAAAAAATGATAAAATAACACACATGGAATCTTAATAAATGATAAAAAAAAATACCCTTAAACGATGTCAAATATGAAAATATATAAGTAGAATGATTGTTTATTAGAAGTTATGTAAGTTTTACAATTATTTGGAGTCCTGAAATGATTCTTACCCTAAGTCATTGTTTTTGTAGGTATCGGACCATATATAGAAAGAATGGATACTCTTTAATGCATGCAACCGTTAAGGTAAGAAACAATAGACACTCTATTGACGAGTATTTTATAATTTGACTAGTTTTAATGTTAAGTACATACTCGCAAAAGCTCTTGATAAGTTAGTTAAAGAAGCTAAAAGAAGGGGATTAAGTAAACATCTTTCTGAATCGACTATATGACATAGCTAAGTTTAGAAAGAGATTCAAATATGAATTATTCAATAACTAGTAACTAACAAATTCATATTTTGATCCTTGAATTATATATGAAGGCAATACAGTGGCGGATCCAGAGGTGTTTTGTGGGTTCCCGGGAACCCTCTCGGTTTAGACAAAATAAAAAAAGTTGAAATTTTATATGATTTAAAAAAATAGTGAGAATTAGTGAAAATCTACCAAAAGAAATCCGGTAAAAAAAAATTTCTGAATCCGCCACTAAGACAATAATTCTCTTGCTCTACATATACCATGGTCAAGTAATTTTTTTCTCGATCGCTTCACAATTAAAAAGGTGTTCACTTACTTAGTGATTTTAATTTCAACACATACTATGGTTAAAAACTTATCAAACAAATGAATTTTTTAACAATAAATGTACCAATTGTGTTATGTAGGGTGCAGGGCATTCAGTGCCAGTATACAAGCCTGAAGAAGCTTCGGTTATTATCAATTCATGGCTCACTTCACATACCTATTTACGTGATTACTAAGCTTGACACTAAATAACTATTCCATTGTTAGTACGTAAAACAAATCTTCTTAATATTATGTGAAAATAAAAGATGTACAATACATCTCATGTTTCATTGGCTTATTAAGATCTACTTGGTGAACTGATTATCAATATTAAAATTGAGTTTTGAAGATAAAAAATCACTAATAGACTATGTGTCGGTGATCACTGACGCACAATACAAGCCCAAAAAAATACATGTAAATTTTAACGCTTCGCATTTCTGTACTTTTCATAGTTAGAAAGTTGTATTTTGACGTGGGCGCGGCTATACATTTATTTACAGCATGTTCGCGCGCCCGACGAAGTGTGTTTTATATTTATAAAAATGGTTTATACCTTAACATTAAAACACACACAACAAAGGACAAGTGTATCCCGTCATATATGCAACAAAGTATTGGTAAGAGCCAGATATCGATCCATGGAACACGGGCGCTATAATGTACTAAATCTTTGTCATTAGATTAACAGATAAAAAGATAAGTGAATAATTGTTTAACTAAGTTATCTAAATTACTTCTAAAACATAAATATACTAATATCTTGTTTCACAAACAACCTAAACATGTTATCTATCAGATATGTCACAAAAGCACTTAATCAATTTTCCAATTTCGAGACAGTTAGTCATCCGCTAGGAGTTTTCTAACATGATGATTCTTCGGAAAGTTAACGCGATAAACACACGTTAACCACCTAAAATCATTCTTTAGCGAGCTATTGATATTCATTCATGTAAACCTTTAAAGATAGATTAGTCATCCGCTAGGAGTTTTCTAACCTCGCTTATCAAAGAAAACAATACCGATGGTCACAATACAGCCACGAGGATAAGCATTTAAGTAGATCATATAACAACTATTTCACCTTTACAAACCATGTTAGCAATTTCAGACCAAAACTACTAAACAAGGATCATAAACCGCATGCAAGAACATGTAATCAACACCATATAATTCATTAGAACCCTTACATGCAAGAAAGTATTCCTAATCAAAATAAGATATATCTTGGATAAAACCAATACCCCTCTCGAGTTTCATGGTGTAAACAAGTTTACAAACAAGTGATTAATCAAGAAATAGTTACAATCCCACTAACCACAGATTCATTATCCAAAATAATCAAACTTAATCAGGAACTCAACATCAATGAAACGTTCATTATACAATCATGAAGATTCAAACATGAAAAAGTACTCAAGTTTCATACAAACAAGATTACAACATAAAGTTCATTCAAGAAACAAGTTTATAACTACTATTACATAAACTACATTAAACATAAACTAACATCAGCTCATAACTTGCAAAATGATCAGAATACATGCTCAAGAACAAGGAATCTAACCATAAACAAGCAAGGAATTCATGGGTTGGATCGGTTATGCTTCCACTCAATCTTTAAGCTTCAAATGGATCTGATCAGGACTGCTTCGGAACCCAGAAATCGCCCAGAAACATGGAGAAAAACCCAACATTTGAACCAGTAGCAAATGCTGCTATTTATAGGCGATTTCAAGATTGGCACGACCGTGCGGATTTGGCACGGTCGTGCGGTCAGGTCTTGTCGGGTGACGTCAGTTTCAGCGATCCCGAGTCAGCCAAGTGGACTAGTGGACAAGTTGCCTGAGTCATCAGATCGGCACAGTAGTGCCGTTGGTAGCACGGTGGTGCCGTTGGTGGCACGGTAGTGCCGCCCGAGAAACAGTTGGCACTCCCAGTTGCACTAGCAGTGCTTCCGAGATCGTAGAAGTGGCACGGTAGTGCCGTTGGTGGCACGGTCATGCCACACCTGGCAGTTCATCAGATTTTTGCCAATTCCATCATAAATGCATCAGAATTTGTCCGTTTTCATCAGAATTTTCCTTTATGCTCTATTTAAGACCTGAAAATATAAAAGTACCGGATTTGGTACCTAAACGTTGCGTTTTCGGACAAAAATGCTTAAAACGGAAGTGTTTTGGGGTATAAAAACATGTATAATTTAACGTATATCAAACATCCCCACACTTGAACTTTGCTTGTCCTCAAGCAAACTTAAAATAAAATACGGAATCAAATCTGAATATTTACAAAGTTACTAATTTGTTTGGTGGTCAATTTGGTTTTAAAAAAGTCATCATCAAAGATTTAAAACAAACAAGCTTTGTTAAATGTATGAAAGGATAATTATAAAGCAATAATTCAACTTTCGAATGACTTTAGCATGCGAATCCTTATATTTCTCACAATGTTCACACACACTCGGTTATTTTTCTGAATCATACATATAATGTGTATGTTAAACACTCGATGCCTAGTCAATGAATCATGCAATATCATAAGCTTGTCAAAAGATCTAATATTCACCAATTAATATGAGAAAAACATAAATCAAGAGGTCTTTGATGGGTTGTAATGATAGGCTAAGGTTAAGGGTATGGAATGGGTATTTGAAAGTAGCAAGAAAGGTTAAAACTTTGGCCATAAACTTGGTGCTTTATTTTCTATTACTCTGAACACGTTGCTAAGCTACTTGTGTAGGTCTTCAGAGTTTATTCTTTTTGTGTGTCAACTCTCTATTTTTCATTCTTGATAGTCTTTCCTTAATTTCCCTAGAGAGTTTTGACAAACGTTTTTTTTTGAGAAAGTACTAAAGTGAAACTTATATTAAACTAGAAAACTTATCTGACCGAATTTTAACGAAAATAAGGGTTATATTTGGGTTTTAAATTTTTAGGTAAAGTTTAAGAAAAATACGAAAAATAGGCTCAACATGGCGAACTAATGGATAGTGTTGGGTGCGGGATATAAACAAAGAAAAAGGCTAACAAAGGGGTTATCCTAATTGCCTCTATCATTTCTATGTAATTTCATATATTCATGGTTTTGAAAAGTATACAATTGACAAGTTCTAAATTACATAAGACATCCGGCTCACTCATTTTTCCGCAAAAACAAAGAAGCATTTGACAAGAAAGCTTTTAAAGGCTCAAAAATATGCTCACGTAAACGGAGGGAATGGTTATAAAGATAAACATGCAAGTCTTTCGTTTTGTTTTATCACTGCTTTTTAGTTATCTTTTTCAAACATGAATTTGACTTGTCGATTTTTATCAAATTCGATGCTTTCTAAAGAACACAAATTAACCATTTTTGTTTTATTTTTCGAAAATATATAGAGAAATGAGAACAATTAAGGACAAACAAAGTTTAAAACCTTTTAAACCCCTCCCCACACTTGAACTTCACATTGTCCCTGTTGATGCAACAAACACGGGACCAAGGATGGTAGCTAAGCTGGTTAGGCAAAAGGGCTGAAGGGTTCAGTTTTGCCTAACGCAGGTCGCGGGGTCCCTCCACATTTGCAAAACGTGGAAGGAGGTTCACTAGTATGTTTTTGTTATTTGCTTTGAGGTTCTTTCTCCGAGGCCAGCTCGGATCCAGAAAAGAAAGCAAATGGAACGAATGTGAGATGAATCAGGTGAAGAGTTGTTTGAAAGTGACAAAGAACTCTTTGAATGACTAGAGATTAAGGAATCTCTGTGTTTTTGGAATGTCTTTGAAGTGTTCAGGAGCTGTCCTCTTATAGTGGAAGACTCCTCCTGAAATGGCATAAACTATACTAGCGAGACCTGTTTGCATATGGAGGGTTTCCCCTTTTGGGGTTGAAGGCTTTGGACCCCTGGTTAATAGAGTGTGCCTGTGCAGACCTGCTCTGACTTTGTGAGTTGGTGAGCATGGGTTGGTGAGACTAGTCCTTGGACATGACTGATTACTGTTTCTCGATTTCCTCATTTTACAGCTTTTCATCCGATGAACCTTTCAACCTTTTAAGCTCTTTGCATATTAATCATTTTGTTTATCCTTGGGCTACCCCCGTCGTCAGCCCCCCAAGTCAGAGGTTTTTGGGGTAGTATACTCAAAGACTTCTGACTTTTATGCACGTCTTTTAAAGGCTTCAAGGGTTCGTTGCTTGGAGGCTTGAAAGGTTTGAGGCAGTTACTTTTTTGAATTTTGAATTTGAAACGATTTGACAGTTGATTTGATTGACATGTGTCAGGCGGCGGTTTTGCAGGTACCATTTATTTACCTTTATTACCCTTACTTTATTATCATATTTATTTTGTGTTTGGATAATTTCTTCACTTTACTCTCAATCGTTCACAGTATCCTTCCTCAGGTTAGTTTCTCTCCTTCATTTTCGTTTTTGCTTTGTTCAATCATGGGTGCCCTTAAGGATTTAGCGAGGTCATTTTCTCGAATGACACAAGAGGAAGTAGACCTGTTTTGCCTTGAATATGGTATTGATAAAAAATTTAGTCCAACCGCCCCTTCTTGCGATGTTTCTATTGACAAACCGATTCCTGGTTCGATTGCTTTGTATTGTCGCCATTTTCAATGGTCCAATCTTCGTTACCCTTTTTCGTTTTTTGTTCTAAACTTGCTTGAGTATTACCGAGTGTCTTTTGGGCAAGTTCATCCAAAAGGAATGGCTAGGGTTTTGCACTTTGAAGTGCTCTGTCGTGCTCTTGGCTATGATCCCTCTCTGTTGCTTTTCCGGAGGTTTTTTCGTTTAGCCAAAAATGGCGATTGGTTTACTTTTGAAACGACAAAGGTTGATACTTGTCTCATTTCATCCATGGTTACAACCCTTGGATCCTGGAAGGATCAGTTTTTCTGGGTTTCTGATTCTATCATTCCTTTCAAAATGGTATGGAGGCGTCCGGATGCTGTTCTCAATGATCCGGAGCCTTCTGAGTCTGAATTGAACGATGCCTTTCTTTCGGCCATTCGGGGGTGCCCTTCGAGGGTTCGTCCCTTTCCCGAACATTTGTTAGTGCTTTTAGGGGTTAGTAATATTTGGGCAAAAGCCGATCGGGATCCGGTGTTAATGAGAAATGGCCTTGGTATGCATTTTCCCCTTTTATGCCTTTTTACTTTGCTTTGTTTGTGACTTATTTTTCTTTATTTGTTTTTTGCCAGTTATGTCTGCTTTGGATTTTATCAAAAGTGACGACACGTCTGATGTTGTTTTTGAGGATGCCCCGACTGTTCCGGGTGAGAATGTTGTGGTGAGAACTTCCGAGCAAAGGTTTGAGGGCACGGGTTATGCTAATGTTGCCAATGTTAAGGGTTTTACCAAGTCTACTGCCCCTAAGTCTTCAAGTCGCCGATCTTCTCGTCGTTTGCTGAAAGCTGGGCCTCAATCCACTTCCACTGAGCCAGTGGATTTGACTGATGATATTGAGGTTTCGGAGGATCAGGTTGAAGCGGGTGTTGAACAAGATAAGGAGTTGGTTGTTCATGGCAAGAAGGTTCGAGGTAAGAAGGTTATTCCTGTTCAAGAATCTTCAAGCAGGGACGCTGGAGGGTTGGACCCTGAAGGTGTTTATGTGCCTGCTTGGCAAGTGAAGAATGATGATACTTTCAAGGATGCTGCCGTTTGTGAGGATGCTCTTAGTCATCTTGCTCCTCCCTCTGTTCGTGAAACCATTGCTGAGATGGACGATGACTTTATGTTATCTCGCATGGTTTTAACCACTTGTAACCTTGCTGCCATGCTTCCCCAAGGGATTACTCGCTTTCGCCAAAGGATGCGGGAGTATGAGGATTTTTCTAAAAAGAAGGACAAGATGAAATCCTCCCTAGCATCAATGAAGAAGGAAGTGGCTGGGTTTGCAGAGAAGGAGGCAGCGTGGAAGAAGGAGATTGATGGTTTGAAGAAGATGCATGATATTGAGATGGGTGACCTGAGGAAGAGCTTTGAAGCAAATTTGTTGAAGTTGAAGGCTGATCGAGAGGCCTTGTCCGTCCAGCAGCAGGCTTTTCGTGAAGAAAAGGAAGGGTTGAAAGCTTCAGTTGGTCAGGTGACTGCGGACAATCAATGGTTGATCGAGCATGGTTTCCAGCAGGTGGTTACTTACCTTTTGCATTCCAAGGAATTTAACTCTGCCCTTGGTGATGTTTACACAAAGCTGCTGAACCTGGGGAAGCATCAAGGCCTTGCTGCTGGCTATAAACTTCATGAATCTGGACAACCTTTGGAGAAGTCACCCATGTTTCGCCCCGAGGCTTCTGATATCTTCAAGGCTTCTGTTGAGCAGATGGAGAGGCTAACCTACCCCTACATTCATGAGGTATCCTCTTGCTTTGGTAAGCCTTTGTCTGTTCTACAGGGATTGAAGCCTGAGGGTTTGAATGAAAAAGTTTGTGCTGAGGTTTTGGATTCCTTGTCAAGGAAGAGGTCATACTCTGGGGATAGTGATGATACCCTCTCGAGTTTGCCTGAGGCTTCGAAGGATGCCGGTTTAGAGACCTCTGCGGTGGGTGGTGAAGAAGGGGCTAAGATGAAGAAGACTAAGAAAGCCAAGAAGTCTAAAGTTGAAGGTTCTAAGCCTTCTATTAACTGATATTTATTCGTAGCTTTCTTAGCAAACACTTTTATGTCTGTAATGGTTTAAACAATGTTAGGTTTTTGGGAACCCTTAAGGTTCCTGTGGTTGGGCCTGTATGGCCATTTGAACACTAGTTTTATTTGCAAGTCACTAGGGCTTGCTTTGACTATTTTCTGAAGGTCTTTTATGGCCTTCCTAACTATGACGTGATGGTTGTTGTTTGTGTTATTTTTGTTTGCTCTAGTTGCTTGGTTTGTCTTGTGAGGTTTCAACCCTTCAGGCTTTTTGTGTAGTTGTTAATGGGTTGAAGCCTTTAACCTTTCAAGCTTGTTTTCTGTTGGCTTGAAATTTGGGTACCTTTTGGTTTGGTTTGCATAGTTAGTTGATAAGTTCGTTTATCTTTTGTCCCTTGTTTTTATTTTCTTGCATTGTCTTTGTTTACTTTGTCTTTATGTTTTTTACACTTTAAAGGGTTCAGTGCTGCAGTCACTTTGCCTTAGTGTTTATCATCAAGACGTAGTATCTATCCTTTTCTTTATTTCGTTGTAATTTGTTTGATTTCGTAAGTCTATTTATTGAGTACACTTTTTAGACTTAAGGAACGATTGGTGTAGGCTGTTCGAACCTGTCTATGAGACATTGTTGTTTTTCTTTGATGAGTCTCATGGAGTTGTATTGATCTAGGAACTCACCCCTTATATAGGTCCATTCAACCCTTGAACCTATTGAGCGATATGGCCTGGGAGCTCATCCCCTTACATGGCCCTTGCCATGGAGTTTTTTGCTAGGTTCTCAACCTGATATTAGGATAGAAAGACAAGTTTGATAAAGTAACTTCATTCATTCAAGCAACATCTGCTTTTACAAAAGGTTTTTGTTTTGCTACAAACCAAACTTTCTAAACATAGAATTTTCTCAAGGTTTTTCCGTTCCAGTGCCTTGGGAGCCTTTTGCCTTCCAGATCTCCCAGCTTGTAGGACCCTCCTTTGTGTGCTTCGAGGATGGTGTATGGACCTTCCCATTTCGGGCCTAGTTTCCCTTGATTTTCTTTTTTGCTTGCTTCGTTGTTTCTGAGGACTAGATCCCCTGGCCTGAATCGTTCGTTCTTGACCTTCTTGTTGTAATAGCTTTCCATCCTTTGCTTGTATTTGGCTTCTTGTATTGCTGCTTGATCCCGGGCCTCCTCTAGGAGTTGTAAGTTCAACATGGTCTCTTGTGTGTTTACCTCGGGATCCATGTTGACAATTCGTTGGGTTACAACTCCTATTTCAGCGGGGATTACGGCTTCGGATCCGAATACCAAGCTGTAAGGTGTCTTTCTGTGACTTGCTTTTTCTGTTGTTCTGATTGCCCATAGAACGCTAGGCAATTCTTCCAGCCAATTACTTTCATATCTCCCCAATCTTGTTTTGATGCCTTCCACTATGCTTCTGTTGGTCCTTTCAACCTGACCATTTGACTGCGGGTAAGCCACTGAGCTGAAGATTTGGTTGATCCTGTACTCCTTGCACCAAAGGCTGAAGGGTTTCTCAGCGAATTGTTTCCCATTATCGGTGACAATTACCCCTGGCAGCCCATAGCGGCATATGATATTCTCCCATACAAAGTCTATGATTTGCTTTCCTGTGATTTTGGCAAGGGGTTTGACCTCTGGCCATTTGCTGAAGTAGTCAATTGCTACCAACAGGAATTTTACTCCCCCTTTGCTTGGAGGGAATGGTCCAACAATGTCCATTCCCCACTTATGGAATGGCCATGCTGAGGTTATGGGGACCAAGTCATGCTTGGGACTTTTTGGTATTGGGGAGTGGATTTGACAGGCATCACATTTCTTCAATTGCTCGACGGTGTCACGATGCATTGAAGGCCAGAAATATCCCAAGTTCATGAGTTTTGCAACCACCGACCTAGCTCCAAAATGAGCTCCGCATATTCCTTCATGCACTTCCTTAACCAAATACTTGCTTTGTTCGGGGCCTACACACCTTAGCAATGGTGCAAGGTAACCTTTTTTATAGAGAGTTTCTCCTTGCAACACATATTGTCTTGCTTTGATCTTGACCCTTTCAGCTTCCGTTTGATTATTAGGCAGTTCATTGTTTTGAAGGAATTTTTTGATAGGAGTCATCCAAGTTGGATCTTCCTCGGTGACCACATCTTGTACTTCCAATTCATCAATCGACCGGGCCTTCAACACTTCAACCAACACCTTTTTTGTGAGGTGGGCGAATGTGAGAGATGCCAATTTGCTCAAGGCATCGGCCTTTTTGTTTTGGGATCTCGGAATCTGTTTGATGTTGCATGCCTGGAAGGTGTTCATTAACTCCTTAGATTTTTCTTTGTATTTTCTCATGTTTGGCTCCTTGGCGACATAGCTGTCATTAACTTGGCTTGATACTAGTAGTGAATCAGTGAACACTTCAAGCTTTTTGACTTTCATTTCTTTGGCTAGCCGGAGACCAGCGATCAGTGCTTCGTATTCAGCCTCGTTATTGGTGGTCTGAAAGTTGAAACGAAGAGCGTATGTGAATTCTAGCCCCTCAGGGTTGATTAGAATTACACCAGCTCCTGACCCTTCAACGCTTGAAGCCCCATCGGTGAATAGTTTCCAGGCTTCAGGGTTGGAGGGTTCAGTGGTTGTGGTGTTTACTTCTTCAGTCTTTTGGCTTGGGACTTCGACCAGGAAGTCAGCCAGGACCTGAGCTTTGATTGCTTTTCGTGGGACATAGGTGATGTTATGTTCACCTAGTTCCACTGCCCATTTTGCCAATCTACCTGAGTTTTCAGGTTTTTCAAGCACATTCTTGACAGGTTGATCAGTGACCACTTGTATAGGATGTGCTTGGAAGTATCTTCTAAGCCTTCTGGCTGTTTGAACCAAGGCTAGGGCGAGTTTTTCAAGGGGAGGATATTTGGTTTCAGCTAGTTTTAGAGTTTTGCTGAAAAATAAACGGGTACCTGAGCCTTGTCTCTTTCAATAGTGAGAACTGCACTGATGGCTTCGTCGGCAACTGAAAGGTACACTGATATGAGCTCCCCAGTTTCTGGTGCTGCAATGTCTGGTAGTGAAGCAAGGTGCTGCTTCATTTGATTGAAGGCTTCCTCAGCTTCATCGGTCCATTTGAAATCTCTTTTATCGGAGCAATTCTTGAGCGTCTTGTAGAATGGTAGAGACCTTTCGGCCAGTTTTGAGGTAAAACGCTTCAAGGCTGCAAGCTTCCCATTCAAGCTTTCAACCTCCTTCTTGGTTCTTGGTGGTTTAGCTTCAAGGACAGCTTTTACCTTGTTAGGGTTGGCTTTGATACTTTGCTTTCCAACGATGTGGCCTAGGAATTTTCCTTCATCAAACCCAAACGAGCATTTTTCCGGGTTAAGCTTCATGTTAATCTTTCTAAGGTTTTTGAAGGTTTCTTGGATATCGTCAAGCATTTGGTATTCCGTTTTGCTTTTGATCACTAGGTCATCGACATATGCTTCCATGTTTCTACCGATTTGGCTTTCAAAGGCCTTGTCGACGAGTCGTTGATAGGTGGCACCCGCATTCTTGAGGCCAAAAGGCATCTTTTGGTAACAAAAAATGCCCTGGTCAGTGTGGAAGGCTGTCTTTTCTTCATCCTCCTTCTTCATGAGGATTTGGTGATAACCTTTGTATGCATCGAGAAAACACTTAAACGGATACCCTGTGAGAGAATCAACCTTGAGATCGATTTCCGGGAGAGGGTAGCAATCCTTGGGAAAAGCCTTGTTAAGATCTTTGAAATCTATGTACATTCTCCAAGAGTTGTCGGGTTTTCTGACCATAACAGGATTTGCAATCCATGATTGGTACTTGACCTCTCGGAGGATGCCAGCTGATACAAGTTTTTCGACCTCCTGGCAAGCTGCCAGGCTTCTCTCGGGTGCCAAGCTTCTTTTCTTTTGAACCACCGGCTTTACATTGGGTGGTATCCTTAGCTCGTGTTCAGCAATGCTTCGAGGGATCCCAGTCATATCTTCGGGAGACCAGGCGAATACATCGCTGTGATGTTTTAGCAGCTTTTCAAGGTATGAAAGGGTCTCTTGAGAAAGGTTGGGGTTGACCCTTATTCGTTGCTCGGGGTATTTAGGGTTGATGACTAACCCTTGCTTGTCTTTCTCACCGCTCGAACCTTCCCCTTCGATTAGATAAGCTTCCTGAGAGGGTTGAAGGGTTGCAATTCCTCTTTCAGTGGGAAATTTGACAGTGCCATGGCCAACGGACACTGCCATGTAGAATGCACATTGTCCGGGCCTCCCTATGATTACGTCATAGTTGGAAGGGATGTTGATAACCACGAAGGTTAGTGATCGGGTTCTTTCCTTTGATCCCTCCTTAAGACAGACATCAAGGGTTATTTGCCCCAAAGGCTTCAGGGTTATATCAGCGATCCCCTTTATGGAGGTCCCGGAGGGTTGAAGCCTTGAACGCTCCTCGTTGCTTAGTTGATTGAAAAACTTCTCGAACATGATTTCAGTGGCTGCTCCCGTGTCTATGTATGCTTTGCATGTTTGTAAGGTACCCACGATGGCTTCAACCACAAGGGGACCAGGGAGTGGGTCCTTCCTTGTTGGGGGGAAGCAGACACACTGAAGCTCCCAATCCTCCAACCGTTGCTTCTTGTAAGGGACCTTTTCGTCAGAATATACCATGTTTACTTCCTTCCCTTTGCCTTCAGCCATTTTGTCTCGAACCCCTTTTACCAAATGGGCGAGTTCTCCTGACTTAACAGCCTCTTCAATTCTCTTTTTCAATTGGAAGCAGTCATTGGTGTGGTGTCCCTTTTCTTCATGGAATTCACAGAACTGAGAGGAGTTCTCATTTTTTCGACTCTTGGGAAGAGGTCTGGGAGGTCTAAAGTTTTGCTTGACTTCTTCCGTCGCCAGGATTTCTTGAGGGGTTTTGGTGAGGGGAGTGAAACTCATTCCTTTATCTCTGCTTGAAGGGTTTCGCCCTTCAACCCTTCGAGGGTCTGAACCCTTTGAGCGTCTGTCGTAAGAGTTAAAGTTTCCTCTCTTTCTGGCCGGGCTACTGCTTCGCCAGCCAGAACCCCTTTTTCTTTGTTCTTTGATATCCACAGCTTCCTCTCCCCGAATGTGAGCCTCGGCTCTTTCAAGGGCTTCTTCCAAGGTTTTGGGCAGAGATTTATTGAAATCTCGTGTGAGATACTTGGAGGTTATGGCGTTCATAAAACCGGCAACCCTCATTTTCTCATCAGCCCCCACATAGGTTAGCCCTTCTTTCTTGTATCGTTCAATGAATGCCCGTAGGCTTTCATCATCTCGTTGCTTTATCTGAAAGATCACTGTTGCGTCTTTAACGTACCTCCTTTGTTGGGAGAAGTTTGCCAGAAAGCCTCTGCTGAGATCGTCGAAGCTTCGAATGCTTTGAGCAGGTAAGTCGTTGAACCAGATTCTAGCGGACCCAACAAGAGTTTGCATAAACATTAAGCAGCATTCAGCGTTCGTCCATTTTTCTATTCGAGCAGCTCCAGTGAAGATCTGAAGATGATCTTCGGGATCTTCAGTCCCATCATACGTTCTGATGTGAGCTGGCATCTTGATTTTAGACTGAAAATCATAATCAGCTATCTGTCTAGAAAAGCATGAAAGGTTACTTGGCTTGTAAGGTTTAGCCAGGTCTTCTTCATGTCTTGTACCTACGTTGTTGTTATTGCCATGGTTTCCCTGGGTGGCAAGCACTTGATTGATGAAGTGTTGCCAGGGGAAGTTGGCCATCATCTGAGACATCATGTTGGGTATGAAATTGAAACCTTGAAGGCTTCCCGGACCAACTGAGCAACTTACCCCAAGAGGGGTGCTGGCAACGGCACTTCGTGCTAAAGGGAGCACGGATAGGGCTTGCTCCCATGTGGTAGTTAGAGAAGTGGGACAACTGGTCACCGGGGATTGTAGGAGTTGGTCGAGTGTTAACTCGTGTCCCAGAGGAGTACCACTAACAGTTGGTTGGGAAGAGAGAATAGGATGAACAGTGGGGTTTGTCACAGTGGACAGATAAGGGTGAAGGTTTGAAGGGTTGCTGGGACCGGCTTCACTTCTTGTAACGAAGGGTGGTAGAGGTGGCCCAGGAGACAACGTTGGCTCAGGTTCGTCGTAATCTAGACGAATCCTTACACCTTTTTCCCTTTCTCTGTTCACATGTTGGTTAAGAAGTGATCTTAGCTCAAGGAAGTTATTAGCGACCCCCTCGGGGGTAAGTTCAACACGTGCCGGAGTGTCTGACACACCAACGTTGGGAGACGGAGCTCCAGATCTGGATGGGGTTGGTGTGTTAAAGGTAAGAAACTCGGGTGTACTCCCCGGAGTTGAAAAAGGCGTTGTTATTGTTGTGTGAGCTTGACCACTTCCCGGGGTAGAGGTGTTAGGGATCTGGTTTACCTCTCCCGGAGATCCACTTTCTGACATGGTGGTTTTGAATGAAAGGAGCTACACGTACCAGGTCTCTTTTGAGGAGAAACAGCGGCGTAGCCCCACGGTGGGCGCCAACTTGTTGATGCAACAAACACGGGACCAAGGATGGTAGCTAAGCTGGTTAGGCAAAAGGGCTGAAGGGTTCAGTTTTGCCTAACGCAGGTCGCGGGGTCCCTCCACGTTTGCAAAACGTGGAAGGAGGTTCACTAGTATGTTTTTGTTATTTGCTTTGAGGTTCTTTCTCCGAGGCCAGCTCGGATCCAGAAAAGAAAGCAAATGGAACGAATGTGAGATGAATCAGGTGAAGAGTTGTTTGGAAGTGACAAAGAACTCTTTGAATGACTAGAGATTAAGGAATCTCTGTGTTTTTGGAATGTCTTTGAAGTGTTCAGGAGCTGTCCTCTTATAGTGGAAGACTCCTCCTGAAATGGCATAAACTATACTAGCGAGACCTGTTTGCATATGGAGGGTTTCCCCTTTTGGGGTTGAAGGCTTTGGACCCCTGGTTAATAGAGTGTGCCTGTGCAGACCTGCTCTGACTTTGTGAGTTGGTGAGCATGGGTTGGTGAGACTAGTCCTTGGACATGACTGATTACTGTTTCTCGATTTCCTCATTTTACAGCTTTTCATCCGATGAACCTTTCAACCTTTTAAGCTCTTTGCATATTAATCATTTTGTTTATCCTTGGGCTACCCCCGTCGTCAGTCCCCAATGTGAAATACATATTAGTTAAGCAATTATAAGGAGCTAAACTAATAATGTGAAAAAGGGAAAGATGTACTCCCTCAGAGTTGGAGTTGACTTGTTTGAGTAGAATTTTTGTTCGAAGTTGTCTCAACTCTGTGTGCATTTCTTTACGAATCTGCCAATTATGTCACTCGCTAGAATAGCCAACATTACCATTGTTCAAAATGTTAGATAATTCAACCAGATCCGTTATTAAACAAAGCAAACAAACTAAAGTACTTAAAACAGGCATAAAGTAAAAATATCCCAAACAAAGTACTGAAATAAAAATAACATAACATAAGTTTCTGAACTGTTTCACCCTACCTCCTTCTACTCCGCATCATCATCACCATCATGGTAGCGTGTTCCAGATGAACCCACCCCATAGGTACCTGTGTCTCCAAATGGAAACTGTGGAGGGTTGCCAAAATGGCCTGGATATACACTTTCTAGCCCTCCAAAGATGTAGGAAAATCCTGCATACACTTCCTCCCGCATGATCTGCTGATATGCCCGTATAGCTAACTGGTCGGCTCTCATAGCGTCTTGAGTTGCCCTGATAGCATCTTGAGAAACCTGCATATGTTGGAACTGCTGGTACAACTCAGGGTAGGAAGGTATACCTAGAGGCCAGTTTTGTTGGTGCTGATACTGATGCTGGTGCTGGTGCTCTTCATGTTGTGGTTCATCATGTGGTGGTGGCTCGATCTCTGCCATGTTGATGTCTTCATTCTGTGGTGGTAACGGTAGTGGATCCCATATTTCCCCATTTAGACCCCTCAGTCGCGGGCCATTATCTGTATCTACTACCAAACCCATCGCTCGTAGAGACCTCATATCCACATCTCCTCCTGCGTGAAAACATGTGGAGTGACTACATCATCTGTCATAATACCCAAGTTGTATGCCAATTGAGTCACATATTCACCACCATGGATCTCACTGCTTGTGGTTCTCCCCGCGCTGTGTATAAAGAATTCCGACATTCTAGCTGCGAGGTTGACATGTACTCCAGTCACTAAGGAATATAGGAAAGAAGATCTGGAGTGGGACAGTTTCCTGCACTGTCCATGCGTCCACAGATGGTGTGACTCATGACCTGATGAAGGACCCTCAGAAGCGGGTCTCGTAGTCGTGAAGCTTTAGCTTTCCTAGCTTTGTACGGTGGTCCAACTGCCACTTGTGCCCAAAAGTTGGCCCATTGTTGATCATTAGAAAACTTGTAGATATTGGTGAAAAGTTCTGAATCGATGTCTTCGGATGAGTATATCCCCAATCTTCTTCCAAGTTTAGCAACTGACCATTTGTGCCACTTTTTCCCCAACCTGAACTGTATTGTTTCTCTGTTTTTGAAGTCTGGATTCTCGCTTCTTGTCTTTTCATAAGTGTATGAAGCAAAGAATTCCAATGTTAGTTCAAGATAAACGGGTCGCGCAATGTTGAAAAACCTTGACATCGGATGTGACATCATGTTAGATAGCCTCTCTTCTTGGTTCAGGGCTGTCAGAGTATCCCAGTTGATCCTTCTTGGTTCACCGATTTGTCCCCGTCTATTCCATAATGCTTCTAGTCTGGAAATACACGGTTGTTCTCTCGCTTTGTTCTCGCTGAACTTGAGGAATCTGTGATTCATTTGCATACAGGAATACAATCAAATAAGATCATAACATAAAAATTTCATTGCTGCCACCGGAACAGGCTGTTTTCAAGCTTCTGTTTCTGTTTCGTCAGTCGCACAGTCGTGCCACTTTGGCACTGCCGTGCCATTTACTGATCGCTAAATAGCTTGTTACCGGTATTCAATGTCGCACTACCGTGCCAAATTGGCACTGTCGTGCGACTCGACGTCTGTAATATTCCTATTTTTATCATGTAAATTATAAGTATGGTTAAATTTATTAACCACTAGTAATTAATAACTAGTTTATTTTTAATATAAATATTCAACCCAAATAGTTTTAAACACTATTTTATAAAGTTGGTTGAAATATTATTGGCCGTATATGGGTGATCTTCTAATAAAATAAAAGTCTATAAAAACTTATATTATTAGACGAGTAGATTATGGGTAAGTTGACTGTAAGAAATATGAAGTACCTGGACGGGTCCAGGAACCGTTTACTAACCAAACTTACATTTTATTTTGAACCTACTCTATTTTTAATAAAACTTAGACCCAAATGTAGACAAAAATATTCTCGTTCTAATAACATAATTATTATTTTATAAAACGTTATATTTTAGAACCTATACACGCCAAATAAGTAAAGCAGGTAAATTAATTATAATATATATAAAGTAATAAATTAAAAATAACTAAATTAAGTTTGAAAAAGATAGACATTTCGAAATTCTATGCCTGACATTTTTTACAATATTAAAATATTTGAAAAGTTTAAGTAGACATGTGTCATACCAAATAAGACTAGAAGGTATGGGGGCCGGCTTGGCCCGGCGCCGGACCCCCACACCGCCCCCCTGGCCCGGCAAGCATCACAACCGGCAACCTCCAGCCGGGTGTGCCGCCCCAATTTTCAAAACATATAGCCGTTGAACGGCTAGTTCTTTAATAAAAAAAAATTCATTTTTTCCTATAAAATCACTCACTTTCAATATTATTTCCCCACTTTCAACCCAAAACCCTCTCACTTTTATACCAATTTCTCCCTACTTTTATAAAAAAAATATCCTTTTACCCACAATGGCTTCTAATCCTTGGTGGCCCTCGTCTTCGGATGACGAAGAGGAGATGTTTTTCGCAAACGCTGTTCTACGGGCGGGACAGATTTTAATCGAAGAGGAAGAGGAAGAGGAAGAGGAAGAGGAAGAAATTGGTGAAAATGTTATTACCACACGAATACGCATTAACAGAGACCGCCAAGGTTTTGGTAGAACATATTTGGAACAACGTTAACATTGTGGAGGGTGACGGAGCCGAAGACGAAGACGAAGACGAGTAGTGTGTTTGTTTTAAATTTTTAAATCTAGTCTTTTTTATTTTTTAGGTAGCGTAATTTTTTATTTTTTAGGTTATGTAATTTTTATTTTTTTTATGTAATGGATTTTATTATCTTCCTTTATGTAGTATTTTTATTTAAATGTTGAATACTTTTTATAAAAAATAAAAGTTAAAGAAATAAAAATTAAACAATTAAAATGACTTAAACAATAAAAAATATGTGGTGGGGCCCCATCCTCCATCCCCCTCCATCTTTATTTTGGCTCATCCCATGCTAGCCGCCTACGTGGCGCCTACGTAGAGGCTCATCCCTGTGAGGATGAGCCAAACCATACCTTCTAGTCTAATAGAAATTGGAAAGGTGGTGAACAGGTGTCTTGTTGTGATAAAAGGTGTCATAAGGAAATGAATAGAGTTTTCGTAGCCACAAAGCTACTAGGTAGTATAAATAGGAGTTATCACCAAATTCACCATTTTCATACAGAGTCTCGTCGCCTTTCCCTTTTGTTTATATATATATTTTATTATTATTATTAGTATTTACACTATAATAATAATAAGGCTCTACCCTGTTTTAAGTATTGTAACTCCCGATCACCGCTACCTTTTCCGATTGATCTGAACCCTATAACGCATGTCAAGGCTCTGCCCGACTAAGTTCGTTTGGATTCTATCTCGGGACTTCGGGACAAGGTTGATTTAGGGATACTATACTTAACAAAGTGCTTTATATATTTTCTAGCTCAAAAAGTTATACCCAAAATTTATACCAGGAGGTTTTCTAGTTGAACCCTAAAGTTACACAGTGGGTCCATTCCTTTTTCTCACCATTTTATTCTCTTTTTGTAAGTTACTCAAAACTATTATTTATTATTTATTATTTCTATTTTGTAAACAAACTTTCATCAAAAGTCATGCCTATTATTTTATTTACCCAATAGGGAACCATAGTTGAGACACCCAAGTAAACCTGCACAAATCCTAAAATTTTCATAGCAATCAGAATCAGGATTAGGGCCCCTAAAACTCAGAGGGGGACAATTCCCATTCGATATTATCTTCAAATCTCGTTGTCAAAATTAAAATTTATTATTCTGTCAACTCGGCAAAGCTACCCCGAAACGTGTTCACCCTACCCTACTTTTGTTACCCGTCGCGCCACGCGACAGGATCAGTAGTCCCTGTCGCGACACGCGGGGGAGACCACTTTTCAGATATAAATAGGGGATGTTGGCACTTGCATTCTGCTGTTCCTACGACGTCAAAATTCATTATGTACGTCAAGTATAACCGTTTTACTTCAAACACACACAATTCCCGAGGTGCTGCCACAGAAACAGGGTGTTAACTCGATCGCTATTACGATTCATTTTCCGAGATCAATATATCCAAAGAATGTCTAAGTGCCGCCCACATTGGGTTATACTTTGTCGTTTGTTGATAATTCGATAAATGAGTTGAAGTATTATACTTTGTCGTTTGTCGTTAATTCGATAAATGAGTTGAAGTATTGCACTTTGTCATTCATTGTGAGAATTTGATCTCGTGAGTTATCGTAACTGCTGTATTGATCATTAACCCGGTTTTGTGTGCATCATTTCCTAAATTAGGATTATTAGTCTTAAATACACTTACAATCAAAATAGATGCTAATTCTCAGAAGAATCTGAACCATGAAGCTTGTTAATTCAAATACTGCATACTTATATTGTGAGTTATTCTTCTTTTGTAAACTCTTTTCTCACCGTTTGTGAGTTGTTAACTGTTTTACAATACTCCAAATTATTTTCAGAAATTATAACTTACAGTGATTAAGTTTATGTAATCACCAAGTTACAGCCGGTATGTGGGGTATTGTGCACATTACTTGATAATCTTCACCATTGGGGCAGCCATTGGGTGATATGACCATAATCACAGACACCATTGGACATGTGGGCCAATGGGTCGAGTGGTAAAGTACTGTGGGTAGATTGGTTGATATCAGAAACATTGTAAAAGATCTTAACACTGTGAATTATAACAAATGTGTCATTTTCCAGTAACTAGAATAATTCACTCAGTATTTCCCGCTGACAAAACCTTTTTAAAACGCGTTTCAGGTAATTACAGTAGATTGGAGTAAGGATTGGATCCGGCACTAACAGACTTCAAGAAGTGGCTTATTTTATTAATTAAATCAACTTAAGAAATATTGTTTTCATTAAAAGCTACCTTTGTAAAACTTGGAATTTATTCCATCCATTTAAATAAAATCCGGTGTTTCTAAACTCTGATATTTTTCCTAACTCACGGTCCTGATGAAATTTCCGCTGCAATGTTTTTTTTTAATAATCACCGGTACCACTGGACTGCTCACGGCACCGATTCCGGCAAGATGGGGTCGGGGGTCGTTACAACGTCGCAGTTCAGAATCGGTGATTTGTGCTTGATTTTTAACCGGCACTGTCATGCCTTGACCGTGCGACAGCAACTTTTACCAGAATATACTTTTATTTTACTGATTTAACGTGTATTTTTAAGATTTGACTTGTAATCAGTTAATAAACTTTGAATCAAGCATCAGAACTACCGATTTAGCACTAATCACCCAAAAACTAGGGTTTATTTGACATTTATGAAGAAAACCCCAAAATTTCTTGGTTCAAGCGTCAGATCTACATCAGAAACTAAGTATAATCCACAAAATAAGTAGGAAACATACCTTGGAGGATGATTGAAGCGAAATCTAGGCCAAATTTAGGTGATTTTCGGGTTTGGGCGACCAGGAACTCCCGTGCGGCGCTTAGGGTTTCAGAAAAATGAAGTATTTTTACTGCAGATTCGTTTAAATACCCTAGGTTTTACTGTTCGGTTTTCGAGTCGCACGGTCGTGCGGATTTGGCACGGTCGTGCCGTTCCGGACCGCTGGCCTGGGTCGCTCTGTTTTATCGGGCAACAAAGTAGTGCAACGGTTGCACGGTGGTGTGATCCGATGACTGTCCTATGTCCGAGTTACTGATCAGTTTTGACTAAGGGTTGCAATACCGTGCTGATTTGGCACTGCCGTGCAACACCCGGGCCATTTTATGTCATTTTTCACAGTAACCTTATAACTCCGAAATTTTACCAAAAATTTCCATTTTTGCGTTATTTCATTTATTTTAACATTTATTCAACTTCAAAAATCCAAAAAATATGGATCAAGGTCGTATGCACCTACGGTTAAAACCGAAAAATTAAAAAATTACTTAATAAACGTTAAAAGCTAGTATAAACAAAATTACCTTTAAAGTGTGAAAAGATGCTCGCTAAATTTGTCAGCGAGTCGATAGCTAGACTCATTCCCCCCACACTTGTTTTAAGCGTGTCGGATGTGGAGTTCGAGAATTTCCTCCACCGGGTCAACCGGTCCGTTGATGTAATTTTTTAAACGATGACCGTTGACTTTAAATGTCTCCCCGCTTAAGTTTTCGATGGTGACGGCTCCGTATGGAAATACTTCTTTGATCGTATAAGGACCCGTCCGTCGAGATCTTAATTTTCCGGGGAATAAACGCAGTCGTGAGGAGTACAACAAAACAAGATCTCTAACGCGGAAATCTTTGTGTTCTCTTATTCTTTTATCATGAAACCTCTTGACTCATTCTTTGTACCTGCTAGAACTTTCATAGGCATGGTTTCTTAGTTCCTCGAGCTTGTGATTTTGCAGAAAACGGGCTTCACCTCCGCTCTTCAAATCCATATTTGCCGTTTTCAAGGCCCAGTATGCCCTATGTTCTAGCTCGACAGGTAGATGACAAGCTTTTCCATAAACCAGCCTAAAGGGTGTGGTCCCAATAGGTGTCTTGAATGCTGTTCTAAAAGCCCACAGATCGTCATCTAGCTTGTCTGACCAATCCTTGCGGTTGTGATTAATGGACCGCTCAAGGATTCTTTTCAAACCCCGATTTGTGACTTCGACTTGCCCGCTTGTTTGAGGGTGATATGGCGTAGCCAATCTATGATGAACACCATAACGGGACAAGGCTCGTTCTAATTGCGCATTACAAAAATGCGTTCCACGGTCACTGATTAGTGCTTTTGGAGCACCAAATCGGGCGAATAAACTTTTTAAGAACCTCACAACTACCCTAGCATCGTTTGTAGGCTAAGCTTGAGCTTCGGCCCACTTTGAAACATAGTCTACAACAACTAGGATATATTTGTTACCTCGTGAGGCCGGAAATGGTCCCATGAAGTGGATACCCCATATATCAAAGACTTCACAGACTTGCATTGGATGTCGAGGCATTACATTGCGTGCGGAGATATTCGTTGCCCTTTGGCAAGCATCACACACTCTAACCCATTCATGTGTATCACGAAAAATTGTGGGCCAGTAAAATCCAGAGTCTAACACTTTCTTTGCAGTGTAGTTCGCTCCATGATGACCTCAGGTTGGCCCCTCGTGACAATGGCGTAAAATGCTAGCTGCCTCTTCTCCAAACACACATCTTCGGATCACCTGATCAGCTCCGATTCTAAACAAGTATGGTTCATCCAAAATATAATATTTCAAATCTGCAAAGAACTTCCTCTTTTGCTGATATGATAATCCTTTGATAAGGATTCCACACGCGAGATAGTTTGCAAAGTCTGCGAACCAAGGTGACTCGTCATTCATCTCGATACTTAGAAGAAATTCATGGGGGAAATTGCCATTTATTGGTTCCTCCAACGAATTTTCAGAATTTCCATGTTCAAGTCTCGAGAGATGGTCGGCTGCAATATTTAAAGCTCCCTTTTTATCTTGGATCTCAATATCAAATTCTTGTAATAAAAACATCCATCTGATAAGGCGCGGTTTTGCGTCCTGTTTGCTAAAAAGGTATTTAATTGCTGCATGATCCGTATACACAATTGTTTTGGACAACACAAGGTATGACCTGAATTTGTCAAAAGCATATACTACAGCCAAAAGCTCTTTTTCGGTAGTCGTGTAATTTTCCTGAGCATCATGTAGAGTTTTGCTGGCATAGTAAATAGGATGAAAATGCTTCTCCCTTCGTTGTCCTAAGACTGCTCCTATTGCGTAATCACTAGCATCGCACATTATCTCAAATGGCAACGCCTAGTCGGGTGCAACTAAAATAGGTGCTTCGATAAGCCTTTGTTTAAGTTGCTTGAATGCTTTCATGCATTCGTCTGAAAATACAAATGAAGCATCTTTTTCTAACAAACGGGTCATAGGTCTTGCGATTTTTGAAAAGTCTTTTATGAATCGCCTATAGAACCCTGCATGACCCAGGAAACTTCTAATCGCTCTAACCGAGGTTGGGGGAGGAAGTTTAGAAATGATATCTACTTTTGCTGGATCAACTTCCAACCCGGCTTCAGAGATTTTGTGTCCAAGAACTACCCCTTCCATCACCATGGAGTGGCATTTCTCCCAGTTAAGCACAAGATTAGTTTCCTCACATCTCATTAACATTCTTTTCATATTTCCAAGACACTGATCGAAAGAACTCCCGAAAACAGAGAAATCATCCATGAATACTTCCATGGAGTCTTCAATCATGTCATGGAAAATAGCTACCATGCAGCGCTGAAATGTGGCTGGTGCATTACATAGCCCAAAAGGCATACGCCGGTAGGCGAATGTGCCGATAGGACATGTGAAAGTAGTCTTCTCTTGGTCTTCAGGAGCGATAGGAATTTGAAAATATCCAGAGAACCCATCCAGAAAACAGAAAAATAACTTCCCCAACAGACGTTCCAACATTTGGTCGATGAATGGAAGCGGGAAGTGGTCCTTACGGGTGGCATCGTTGAGTTTGCGATAATCGATGCAAACTCGCCATCCGGTGACGGTACGGGTAGGAATAAGTTCATTCCTATCGTTTGGAACTACAGTAATACCACCTTTCTTGGGTACTACTTGCACTGGACTTACCCAAACAGAATCATATATAGGATAAATCAACCCTGCATCTAACAATTTAATTACTTCTTTCTTCACCACGTCTTGCATGTTAGGATTCAATCGCCTTTGATGTTGTGCACTAGGCTTGTAATTGTCTTCCATGAGAATCTTATGCATACAAAAAGAAGGATTAATGCCTTTGATATCCATAATTTTCCACGCCATGGCCTTTTTATGGAGCGTTAGAACTTCGAGAAGTTGTCTCTTTTCTTCTTTTTCTAAAGATGCTGAAATGATGGCTGGTAAGCGACACTCCTCGTCTAGAAATGCATATTCGAGATGCGGTGGGAGTTCTTTTAACTCCAACGACTGTGGGTCTTCAACCGATGGTTTGGATTTTTCTTCAACTTCACGGTCAATCTCCACAAATTGATCTGGACTTTGGGAACCATCTTCATCGATTTGGCAGACTGGCTGCTCCTGTGAAATGTCGTCTTGGTTCTCACACAAAAGAGGTGTGTCCATATCAATTTCTTCTATCGTGCCTATGAAATGAGAGCTTACACAAGTATCGACAATGTTGACATAGTAAAGCATGTCATCGTGACTTTGCGGATGCTGCATTGATCTTTTAATATCAAAAGTCACGTGCTCGTCATTTACTCGGAGTGTGATTTGGCCAGCTGCCACATCAACGATCGTCCTCGCAGTATTGAGGAACGGACGTCCAAGTATTAATGGCACTTTTGAATCTTCGTCCATATCTAAAATAACAAAATCCACGGGAAAAACAAATTTATCAATTTTAACAAGCATGTTTTAAACGAACCCACGCGGATATTTGATCGAACGATCTGCAAGTCGAATGCTCATTCTAGTGGGTGAAGGTTCACCCAGATCTAATTTAGCAAAGACCTTATACGGCATAAGGTTTATGCTAGCTCCTAAAACGGCTAATGCGTGACTGACAGACATGCTGCCAATGAGACAGGGAAGAGTAAAACTGCCCGGATCTCCCATCTTTTCAGGTAGACGGTTTTAGAGAAGGGGTGAACAGTTTTCGTTCATCAACACACAAGACAAGCTTTCGAGCTTCTGCTTGTTTGTGAGGATGTCTTTTAAGAACCTTGCGTATTTAGGCATTTGAGCCAACGCCTCAACAAATGGTATGTTTATGTGTAATTGTTTAAACATCTCTAAAAACTTACCATGTTGTTCATCGTTCTTCTGCTTCTTTAGTCTGCTTGGATATGGGACAGGAGGAATGAAATCTTTAACTGGCTCCTGAAACTGTGTTGTACTTGCTGGGACTCGCCTAGCGTGCACCTCGTCTGAAGCATCAGTTTGGACCGTATCAGTGATCGGTGGTGAGTCCGATTTGTCAGGTCCCGTTGTCTTACCACTCCTCGTCATTACTGCATTAACGTGCCCTCTCGGGTTTGGTTCTGTGTTACCTGGAAGACTACCTTGTGGTCTTTCAGACAACATTTTGGCCAATTGGCCGACTTGATTCTCAATGGTTTGAATTGAAGCCTTCTGGCTCCGCATTTCCCCTTCCTGAGCCATGAAACGCTCCTCATGCTTCTTGTATCGATTTTCAGACATTTGATTGGCATTGTTGGAGTTGTTTAACAGTTGCGCCATCATTTCCTCTAGTTTTGAGCTGGTTTGAGAGGTTTGAGGCTGGGAAGTGCTTCCTGAACCTAAATTATTGTAACGTGGTTGAAAAGTTTGCCCTGATGGCTGAAAAGATTGCCCATGGGGCTGAAAGGATTGCCCCTGAGACTGTTGTGGTACGGGAGCGCGTTGAGCATATCCGAGTGGGTTTTGGTTATTGGAATTAGCTTTCCACCCAAAGTTTGGATGATTCCTCCAACTCGGATTGTACGTGTTTCTATAGGGGTTATTTTGGGGCCTAATTTGATTGCCCAAATAGTCCACCTCTTCGTGGCCTGTAAACATAACACCCTGTTCACATGTACCTGGCTCGTGTGACACTCCACACAGCTCACATGATGATTGTACCTGCGAAACGTTCTGGGCCTGATCAAATCTTGCTGCCAAAGCTCCAATCTGTGCTGCTAGAGCCGTATATGAATCCACTTGATGAACTCCAGGAATAGATGATGCTTTGTTTCGCACTCCACCGTGACGAGAACTTGACTTCAAGGTAGTTTTCTCTATGATTGCATATGTCACACCCCAACCAATGGCGGAAACATCGGGATGAGACGAAGTGTGAAGATTGCTAGAGACATCATAACGCTATTTGTGACAATATTTAATAAACCGATTTCATTTCATAAAGTAAATTGTCAACATTATAAGAAATTCAAATACAACAAGTTCAAAGAAGTACATAACAACATAAGCAAAATTGGTACAACATATTAAACCTAAACGTCTATATGTGTATCTAGGCATCAACGCTACTTCTTTTCATAGCACCGTCATCATCAACCTGTAACATGTTTAAAATACAATTCAATGCAAAAGCAAAGGCGAGTATACAAGTTTGATACGTACATAACAAAAGATAAGTTTTAAACAATTCCTCATAGCAAGCATTCGATTCAAGATAAACAATAAATTTGGCATGTGTCTAACATATCAAACCAATAATGAAACGGAAGATGCTCATGACATAACCACAAGTTTACGGGCGGGTCGTTAATCCTATAGCGCTACATATGTCATGGTTTGGCTTGTACGAAGTTAATGATAAGTCTAACACATAATGTCCTCAATCCAAGTTTAAAGTATCAAGTAATCAAATAAGCATGCGTGTAATAGGAATGTTTATGTATTATGATAAAGTTTGTGTGTAAGTTTATAAATAACATGTTACACCCCAAAAAGTGGTAAACGAAAAAAGGGTTCAAGTATACTCACAAGGCTTGCATATGCTTTCCGATTATCCAATTGTTGACGAGTAGAGATTTAGAGTCCGAATGTATAAGGGTTAAAGTTCAAGTATGTTTAGAGTCGAGATTCGGTGTTTAAAACAACATAAAAATAAGATATGAGAATAAGATGGAAAATAATCATTTAGTACATATGATGCTTGTTCTTGACACTAGGAAACTCGAAGGAGTTTAGATGTTTTCATGGAACAAGGTTCCATTAGAATCGTGACAAGTTATTATAGTCTAGGATGATGTAATCTAGTACCCCGACATATGAACACTAGTTCATCATCAAAGATTCGATTATTCGAATAATATGTTTAGGTTATATAATATATGTCCAATAGTTCAATCATGAGGTAGAAGATTAAAATCTTCATTTTGGTACCTCTAAATGTCATAGAAATCATGTAGGAGGTAGGAAGATCAAGTCTTCCATTTAGGCACCTCTATGTGTTCACCACTACACTTGATGTAAAAAAAACAACCAAGGTGGGTCATGAACATACAATAAAGAATAAGAAATATACACACTAACTAAGAGAAATCATCAAATCATGTGAGGATTGTATGTTTGGACAACCCAAGTTGTTCCATAATCACTCATGTATCAAAGACAAAGTTTGACATGACTTGTGGGTTAAAAACCCTAAACAAAACACCAAGTTTATGAGGTTTAATCCTCTGATTTTTAAGTGTCTCAACCTTGTTTTTAAGCCTAACCAACCACTAAAGTGTTGTAAGTATTAGGACATAGGTTTGAGATGAGATAGACTCAAGTTTGGTAAGAAATAACAAGGATTTCATGAAAACAAAAACAATCAGTGGACTTTGGAGCCTTTTTGCCGGAGTTCCAGGGACTTATTTACTGTGAAAAACCCATGGAAACGTAGATAAGGTCAATACAAAGTAGTAGGAAAAAGAATCGAGTGAATCGGATAAGAATTGAGTGAGTTATGCTCATTTTCATGAAGGGGTGTCAATCTGCTTGAACCCTTGCTTTCAGCTACGGTTTGGAGGATGTTTTGAGAGTTTTTAGTGTTGCAAAAGTTGTAGGGAGGCTGGTTATAAGTGGTATTTATAGGGGGAAGGATTAGGGTTTCAATGGGTTGGGCTTTGGAAGTGTTTAGAAGGGGTTACACCTTGAAACTAGCCCACAAAACCCAACTATATGGGGCTGAATTTTGCTGAATTGGGGCTGCCATATTTCTTTATTTTTTTTAAAAAACATTATAATGAGTAATTTTGTTAATTAAGTTGTGTAATAATATGCAACAATGTTTCCCCTAACTTGTAACAAGGTGAAATATGAAATAAAACATGATTTAACTAGGTAAAAAGTGTAATGTACAAGTATGTAACATGTTTATAAGTGACAAGTATATGTCACATATTAGATGATTAACCGTTGTATAAATAAGCATATTATTAGGGGTTTTTAGGTATCAACAATTTAAGGACAAGCATGGACATGCATCGTGAATAAGTATCGTATAAGTATGAATTACAAATAAGGATTCGATGTACAATGAATTCAAACGTATGAACATGTATGAATATGTAGATGGTGAATTTAAAGAAATACGAATTTTATTTATGATCCAAGTCTCGGATTTTACAACGAAAAGACGACTACAATAATACAAGATTTCCAAAAATAACATTACAAGGCGAGCTTTCTAATTATGGAAAGTATGAAAAGCAGGGCGTTACAGTCTCCCCTCCTTTAGGAAATTTCGTCCCGAAATTTATTCAAGAGGAAGACCTTGGAGAAAAAGCATTTTGGCTAAAAGAATCGAGACTTGGGAGTTTTGAAACGTTTAGAAAAGTACGAAATTTTGAAGAACGATAGGATAGGAATTTGTTTGACTAAAATGAGTTGAGGCGTTTAAGCATAGGTAAAACGTGTATGCGTGCGCATAGGCAAAGGAGTTTAAATAAGTTTGAATGTCCCAGAATGGAGAGGTATCTTTAAAATATGATATCCAAGAAGTATAACTTTCGTATAATGCGTTTAGTATTTTGATGAAAAGTGTGGTAGTTTGCATGGGGAGTCTAAAGGATAGTATAAAAATCACATTTTCGTAAAAATTGTTTATTGAGAGTAACGAAAAGATTTGGTACTTTGAATAACGCGTTAAAGGTATAATAAGTACATTTACATAAGAATAAAGAATAGGAAGACGGTTTTAAAGGTAATGAGATAAGTTAGGATTTGAATGTTTAAACAAGCTTGATTGCGAACGGGGTTCATATGAAAGAAAGGATAATGGAGAATAATAGGAGTATGGGGTGAACAATTGACACTAAATGAATGTAAGTATATGAACGATATAAGTATTAGATAGACGAAAGTAGCGTGTTAAAGATGAAGTCTCGTCATGGATAATCGGATATAATGCGTTTGTGAGTTATTTAAAGTTTGTATTAGGTCAAAGGGTCTGCAAAACCCTGAATTTCTCATGGCACGTTTTACGACGGTTTGGTAACATGGTGAAACACTTATATATAGGAAGTACCAGCGGCGTATCCACCATGTTTTGACCATGTCACGTCTGTCTCGTATTCGGTGTCAGGTTACGTTCCGTGTCTTACCATACACTGTAGTACACTCTATGGTTCTCATACGCCTATTACTATAATCCCGTGTGCACCCGTGATTATTTTGATCGTCGCATGATCTGCATAGCTTGTACTAGTTGTGTATGAAGCAGGGTATACATAAAAAGAATAAGAATGTGTACGTATAAGAATATAGTATGTAAGCAATTCCATGCTTAAGTATATATGGGACCCACACAAGCGAATCCCTCGGATTACGCTCGCGTATAGGTACGAATGTATGAATCATGAGTATAAGCAAAATTATGAGCATAAGTATAAGTTTAAATATGAATATACACGTAAGTATGGGTATCAAACGTACGAGTAGTCTGAGTATACGTGTAAGCATGAAACGTATAAATATAATTATAAGCATAAAACGCATGAGTACAAGTATGAATACGATTATAAGTATATGCATAAAATGCGTTGTTATGAATATGAGTGAGAGTGTGAGTACAAATACTAATGATTACGTATATAGTATTAATTGAAACATAACAAAGTTACGTATGTAAGAGTGCTCAAAAGGTTGAGCATGTAAATACGAACGATATAAGTGAAATTGTCGCGATGAAGCGACAAAAACGTGTATGATGATATGCATGTATAGTTGTTTAAACGAAACGTTGAGTTTATTGAATCAAATTTAGATTGAGCTTGGTTTAAAAGGTAGAATATAGTTTGCATATGTAAGAGGATACAAAGTACTTATTGGTCATGCATATCGTATTTTGTAATGAATGGAAATGCTACCTTTGTTTTAAAAGAGTTTACGAAATCCGAAGATGGTCGGTCCCCATGAAGTCTTCTTGCCCACGTGTTTTGGAAAATAGGTGTAGGAAAAGGTCTTCGAAAAAGTAAGTTCGTTTCATCAAAACAAGAAATTTTGGAGTTTTTGTGAATACGTTGATCCTTGGAAAAAGGGATTTATCAAAGGTCTTAGTGTTCATTTTAAAGGGTTTTGACAAATGGTTCGTTGATGTTGGAAATATTCTTTGGTAAAACGATCTCATAATATCTATAAGATCCTATAAGTAATTGAGAAAGGTTGGTTTGGTTTCAATTAAGATTGGAAGTCTCTAGTATGACGATATAATGTGAGCAAGTTTTAGTGATTAAGTCGAATATGAAGTTCATGGGCAAGAGTTTCGTTGGACCGATTTAATTGATAGGTAGCATTTCATAAGGTTTTGGAGTTCGAGTAATAAAACGTTTTAAGACATGATTAAGAATCTCTTGTATATGAGTTGAGTGAAAATAGATTGTAGAATAAGAAGTACGTTTGATAAAAACAATGTATTTTGAAATCGGTATGAGTGGGTATTTTGAATAATGATAAACAATTTGGGTATAAAATATGATCGAGTTTGCATAATAAGATATTTTGAAGAGGCGTTTTGTAACGATCACCTAGGTAAGGGAATCACCCCTAACTCGTTGGTGATGTCGTTTTTTTTAAGAAAAGGGGAGTGGAGTTAATCGTCAAGGTAAGGAAATCACTCCAATCTTAATGATATGTCTCCACTCGTCGTTACAAGGAATATGAATTTAAATTATATGAAATCATGCATATATATAAATGTATGGAAAAGGTTCGATATGTTGTGTGTGTGAAAAGAGAAATCGAAAGTAAACTCGAGTTTGAAAGATTGCATCGTATAAATAAATAATAGAAACACATGTTTGATCAAAATTTGGATGGTTCCAAAACGGAACTTTGACTAACCAAAGTGGTCGAAAAGTCTTTTGAATTTGAGGAGCATGCTTTGGCCTAATACGTAAAATACCCTCTCCGACAAGTCGGTTAACGGTATTTACCCTTCCGGTTACTACATGTCCCAAATCAATCGAAATTTCGAGACTTGGCGGGATTAAAAAAAATATCAAGGAGTGGAACTAGTCGCCAAGGTGCGGGTTTCACCCCCTAACTTGACGATTTCGTATCCTAAGTGTGGTTGGTACTCGTCGGGTCAAAATTTAGTTTCGACATGTTGACAAGGGTCCACTAGAATTTGAAATTTGAGATTTACCATTAAGATGTGGATTTCACTCCTAGCTTAATGGCGATATCTCGTGTAAGAAGAAGAATAGATAGATTGAGAGTCGGTCACCAAATTGTGGGTTTCACGCCTATTTTGGTGAATTCGTCTCATTTGTATAATGCGAGTGTTTACGGATTTAGAATAGTTGAGTAAAATGCATGAGAGAAAGAGTATGTTAAAGGAATAAACAAACAAATTTAAACGCACAATGAAGCATATTAAGAATAGCACATAATGAATGGGACAATAAAACATGTATTAGCACATAATAAAGCAAATATAGCATGCCAAGTGTTAACACATAAGCGACATATATGCTTAAAAGATCAAAAGGGAATAAATAAGAACAAATAAGGTAGCATGCAAGTAGTTTCAAGCAAAACATAAGAATAAAGCTCTAAAACTATAGACTAGGCTAAAGCATTCCTACTTTCCCTAATTCCCTATAGTTATGGCTCTGATACCAATCTGTCACACCCCAACCAATGGCGGAAACATCGGGATGAGACGAAGTGTGAAGATTGCTAGAGACATCATAACGCTATTTGTGACAATATTTAATAAACCGATTTCATTTCATAAAGTAAATTGTCAACATTACAAGAAATTCAAATACAACAAGTTCAAAGAAGTACATAACAACATAAGCAAAATTGGTACAACATATTAAACCTAAACGTCTATATGTGTATCTAGGCATCAACGCTACTTCTTTTCATAGCACCGTCATCATCAACCTGTAACATGTTTAAAATACAATTCAATGCAAAAGCAAAGGCGAGTATACAAGTTTGATACGTACATAACAAAAGATAAGTTTTAAACAATTCCTCATAGCAAGCATTCGATTCAAGATAAACAATAAATTTGGCATGTGTCTAACATATCAAACCAATAATGAAACGAAAGATGCTCATGACATAACCACAAGTTTACGGGCAGGTCGTTAATCCTATAGCGCTACATATGTCATGGTTTGGCTTGTACGAAGTTAATGATAAGTCTAACACATAATGTCCTCAATCCAAGTTTAAAGTATCAAGTAATCAAATAAGCATGCGTGTAATAGGAATGTTTATGTATTATGATAAAGTTTGTGTGTAAGTTTATAAATAACATGTTACACCCCAAAAAGTGGTAAACGAAAAAAAGGGTTCAAGTATACTCACAAGGCTTGCATATGCTTTCCGATTATCCAATTGTTGACGAGTAGAGATTTAGAGTCCGAATGTATAAGGGTTAAAGTTCAAGTATGTTTAGAGTCGAGATTCGGTGTTTAAAACAACATAAAAATAAGATATGAGAATAACATGGAAAATAATCATTTAGTACATATGATGCTTGTTCTTGACACTAGGAAACTCGAAGGAGTTTAGATGTTTTCATGGAACAAGGTTCCATTAGAATCGTGACAAGTTATCATAGTCTAGGATGATGTAATCTAGTACCCCGACATATGAACACTAGTTCATCATCAAAGATTCGATTATTCGAATAATATGTTTAGGTTATATAATATATGTCCAATAGTTCAAGCATGAGGTAGAAGATTAAAATCTTCATTTTGGTACCTCTAAATGTCATAGAAATCATGTAGGAGGTAGGAAGATCAAGTCTTCCATTTAGGCACCTCTGTGTGTTCACCACTACACTTGATGTAAAAAAACAACCAAGGAGGGTCATGAACATACAATAAAGAATAAGAAATATATACACTAACTAAGAGAAATCATCAAATCATGTGAGGATTGTATGTTTGGACAACCCAAGTTGTTCCATAATCACTCATGTATCAAAGACAAAGTTTGACATGACTTGTGGGTTAAAAACCCTAAACAAAACACCAAGTTTATGAGGTTTAATCCTCTGATTTTTAAGTGTCTCAACCTTGTTTTTAATCCTAACCAACCACTAAAGTGTTGTAAGTATTAGGACATAGGTTTGAGATGAGATAGACTCAAGTTTGGTAAGAAATAACAAGGATTTCATGAAAACAAAAACAATCAGTGGACTTTGGAGCCTTTTTGCTGGAGTTCCAGGGACTTATTTACTGTGAAAAACCCATGGAAACGTAGATAAGGTCAATACAAAGTAGTAGGAAAAAGAATCGAGTGAATCGGATAAGAATTGAGTGAGTTATGCTCATTTTCGTGAAGGGGTGTCAATCTGCTCGAACCCTTGCTTTCAGCTATGGTTTGGAGGATGTTTTGAGAGTTTTTAGTGTTGCAAAAGTTGTAGGGAGGCTGGTTATAAGTGGTATTTATAGGGGAAAGGATTAGGGTTTCAATGGGTTGGGCTTTGGAAGTGTTTTGAAGGGGTTACACCTTGAAACTAGCCCACAAAACCCAACTATATGGGGCTGAATTTTGCTGAATTGGGGCTGCCATATGTTGGTGCAGTTGTCTGTCGACTACATCTTCGTTCGAGTCTTAGGCTAGGGCTGATTGTATAGTGAATGGAAATCGAGAATATATGTTTTAGATAGGTTCGCTTATGGGTCTTATACATAGGTTCGCTCATATGAACATAAGCTAGGGGGTTCGCTTATGTAACCATATGAGGTTCGCTTATATGGCATGTCCATATAAGCGAACCCTGCTGCCTATATATAGAGGGTTAGATGAGCGGATCTGGTGTGTGTTTTTTTTTGAAGGTGTAACAGCGAAGCCCTGCCTGTTTGTCTCCAGAACTTGTAATCTGTCAACAAATCAATAAACGAGACGTTAAATAGTGAAATCAAGCTTTACGAAGACCGAATCAATGAATTCCGCCTCTGATTCTGTCTAAGCACTCTTCTGATCGACTCGTCAGGTCGTCAAACGTTCCTACAAGTGGTATCAGAGCTCATGAGGAAGAGTTCTTACCGTTTAGATTGATTTTCGCTCAAAATTCTGTTTTCTACACCTTCTTTCATCAGTTCAGGGAGTTCTACCGGATAAAATTGGACCAAAAGTTCACAGATTGAGTGTTATTGAACATAGACAAATCCTGGAAAATTTTGGACCAAATTATGGACTAAAAATGGGTCAAAATTGCTTCGAACTGAGGTTCGCTTATTCAGACTGGGAATAGGTTCGCTTATTTGGACACTTTGTAGTAGGTTCGCTCCAAATAGCACCTAGGTTAGCTCAAACAGATCCGCTTTTAGATACAGGTCCGCTCCAAATTGCACCTAGTTTCGCTCTAGAGTACATCTTTCAGGTCCGCTCTTTGGGTTGTTGAACTGGTTTGCTTTTTGGGAGTTTATTTCTGGTTCGCTTTTAGGGTATTGTCAGGTTCGCTCTTGGGTACATCAATCTGGTTCGCTTTTAGGTATTGTTTCCGGTTTCGCTTATAAGCTCAAAAGGTAGGTCCGCTCAACCGGTTCTAATTCGCTCGACCGGTTCGCTTAGTTAAACAATTGTTGGTTCGCTTTTGTGGACCTGATTAGATTCGCTCATTTGATCATTACTGTTTCGCTTTTGTGATTAACAAAGATTTGTCGGGATTATTTGCAAAATGGCATTGAGGTTTGATGAACAAGAAAACAATAAGCTTGAAGATTTTAATAATTGGTATATGAGAAATATGGATACCGATTATAGAAATGTGAGTTCAGATATTTGGGCTAAAAGTTTTGAACTATTCATATGTCAAAAGGATGAAACGTTGAATGAGATAGAAACACGGTTTAAAATTTTAACGGACAATATGTGGAGAAAGGGTATTAGAATGTCAAATGATGAACAAATATCGAAATTGACAACTGCATTACCTGCTAAATGGGATGGATTCATGGTTGAGCTAAAAAAGCAAGATTTTTTTCAAGAGCTTTATCCACATCAGTTCTTTAATGAGGTTAATGCAGAGTTTCGTAAGGAAGATAAGAAAAGGAGGGATTTTTTGAACGAATAGGAAAGAATTTAAATAAATTGGAGTTGGATGTACTTACTGAAATTGATAAAAGAATTCGTGGGTTTCTTGCAACAAAGAGTATTCTGAAATATGATATTAAAAAGAAATGTTATATTGATGAAAGTATGAATCCTTGTGATTTTGTTAAACTCTTTTGTGCAGAAACATACAAGATGGAAACAAAGGATACTCCAAAGGATGAGGAATCTGTAAAGTCTGGATCTTCAAGTTCTGCATCAGTGTGCTCAAAATGCGACAGCTTCAAGACTGAAAATGACAAACTCTTGAAGGATGCGGAAAATTTGACATTGGAAGTCAAGAAGTTAGAAGACGTGAAGCAGGCTGATGATAAGCAGATTCTTATTTTGAAAGAAAATTGTGAGAAACTGAAGGTTGAAAATGACAAACTGTTAAGTAATTTGAACAGTTTGACATTTGAAAACAAGAAGTTAAAAGAAAAAGAAAAAGTTTTTGAAGAGAAAATTAAGGTTTTTGAAATTGAAAAATCAAGAAGTGAAAAAGAATTTAAAAATCAAATGAAAATTCTTGAAGATGGGAGAAATGTTTTTAGTCAAAACAACATTGAAAAGCAAAAATTGATCAATTCCCATCTTCAGAAAATTATTAAACTTGAAAAAGAAAGTGAATGTGCTCGAAAGAAAATTGAGGAGTTAGAAAGAGATCTTGAAAGCAACAAGAAATCTTCAGAAAATGAAGATTTCTGGATTAAGCTGGAAAACAAGAATTTGAAATCAAATGAATCAAAATTCCAAGAACAGATAAAAGTTTTGGAAAATGAAAAGTCTGTTCTTGAAAATTTGAAGAATGAGAATGAAGAAACAATCAAGACTCATTTTGGGAGAATATCTCGGCTTGAAAGTGAAGCTGAGAATTCGAGGAACAAAATTGATGAACTTGAGAAGAAATTGATAGGTTTTGTGACTGCATCAGACAGTGTGAATTTTCCCTGTCCAAAACCAATCAATTCAGTTCCAATAAGTGACAATGTCACAAACTTTGACAATATCAAAGTTGAAGATTGCGATGAGAAATCTGATGATGTAAATGAAAAAATAGAAAAACAAAAATTGTTTTTAAAATTAAAAGAAAATTTTCAGAAAACTGTTCTACAATCGACTGAAAAGGGAGAATGCTCTAAGCAAAAACCTTTGAAGAAGAAAGTGGAACAGAAACAAAAAGGTAAAAATTTGAAAAATGTTCAAAAAGAGAATAAAAGTACATCAGATCGATCATCCAATCAACATCAAAAATTACAAAAAGTAAAAAATGAAAACTCAAAAATTGTTGGTAATAAGTGGTGCAGGTCGGACCACAGTGCTTCAAAGCCAAATTCAGCAAATTTGAGAAAGGAATATCACCAAGCCAAACAATGCTTTGATCTGAGCGTTTGGACTCAAAATGGTGATTGGTATGATAACAGAGTGTGTTACAGTTGCGGATATCACGGACACATTGCTGTTAACTGCCAGTATTGGAGTTATGAGACCAAGAGGTGCTTTAACTGCAACATCAAAGGTCACATTGCCAGAGATTGCCCAAGGAGATCGAATGAAAGATTGAGGGTTAATTCTCAGAAAGTGGCAAGAATTCCAGTCAAGGTCAAGCCCAAAGAACTGAAAGTTCAAGAACCAAAAGTTGAAAAACCAAAAGTTCAAGAACAGAAAGTTCAAGAGACGAAAGTGAAGCTTTCACAGGGGCAGAAAGACCGACTGAGGAAGAAGAGGAAGAAAGCTCGAGAATATCTAGAGAAGATTTTGTCCTCGGGTTCATCCGTTGGAAAGAATAAAAGTTCTGATGAATCAACTCCCTCAGTTGCTAAGTCAAGCAAGATGAATTCATCAGATACAAATCTGAGGACGAAAGAGGGAAAGAGGAAGAAGAAAATGGTCGGCGATGAATCTGACAGGTCAAAGTCAGACAAGCCACATGCAGGCAATGATTCTGGTTCGTCAAAGCCAGAGGAGCCATTGGTTGAGGTAAAAAAGGAGAATTCAGACTTAACAATGGATGATGCAAACTTTCCACCATTGTTGAATCAGAATTCGAAATCACCCAAGGATCGTCAGGCTTGGGTGAATCTGTTTAAATGAAAAGAAAACCTGACTTGCCGGAGTTCCCAGGTTGGTAAGCGTGGAACATGAATCGGCACATTTCTTGAGAAATTTCACTTTGGTGATTTTTCGCTTTATATGTGGTAAATCAGGGACATTAAGTTGTACTTGATTTATTACAAGGGATGGTTGAGATTTAAAACTGGAAATGATAAATCTAGTATGTGTATGAAGCAAACAAGGTGATGAGATAACCCCGAACCTACAAATGGTTGGTAAACAAACTAATTTTTCCGGAAAAACCATTTTGATTGAAACAAACTTGAGTGTTTTGAGATTATTATGGGAAAATAGTTTGTTGTGAGGGGGAGTTCTGATTGTTTTTGCATGAGAATGGTGAATTGAGGTAATTCACATAATGTTGTCAAATTTCTTGTATAGTTTGTTTTCAATTTTTCCTCAGAAAATCAAAATTGAAACATATTTTGATTTTAGGGGGAGTAATAAAATTTTGAAAAATTAAAAAAATTGAAAAATGAAAATGATATTTGTTGCAAAAAGAGGAGATGATAGTACATCGGTAGGCTACCACAGCATGCTAGAGATTTGTAAAGTCAAAAATGTTTTTAAACAAGTCTTACTAATGATGTGTCAGTAGACTTCACACAGTTAGTAAACTGTATTCGAGATATAAACCTAAAGTCAAACTTGCTTATTTTGTGGAGAACATTACTTGGATATATAGGTAACCCCTGAAATCTCGTTTGAAAAGTTTCTTATTTTGATCTACTAGGTTTTTATACTCAATGATGTCTGGGGTATTATTCCGGGACTTCTGCTGAATGGAAGTTCTGACCTAGTCCTTGGATAATACTTTCTTCATGTGCTTGAAACATAGCATAAAGCCCTCAGCTGATTAGACAATAAAATTGATAATCAGTTGTTGTAGCTAAAAGATCTCCTAAAGGGGACATACCGCAAAGTCGAAATTGATATCTCTCTGCGCATACGGAAGTATCGACCTGAGATCCCTCAGTTTTCGCATATCCCCTAATTTATATACAGATATCATTCATAGTATTCTTATCTGTAAATCAGAATATAGAGATCTGGATACGGGAGTATATTCAAGAGGTGGGACACACAAATAAGTCTAAGTTCTAAAATATTAAATACGTATCTTGAATCAATTGAAAATTTGTGTAGAAGTTTAAGTGGACAACAATACTGACAATCAGTAGTGAATTTGTTTTTAACATATGCTGATTAATCAAGATCAATGGTGTTAGTGATATGTCTCAAAAATCGATATGATCCTCTTGCTCAATCTCGCAAAAATAGTGTTTGTATTCAATTCATTTTAGTATTTCATCTAATTCAAAAATCCAAAAATATTGTATTTTTGTTTGAAATTTGAAAACTTCAAAAAGAGTTTCGACAACTGAGTGTGAAGAGCTGATTTTCGACATTTCAAGTGCTAAACATGTTGAACTTATGGTTTGGGAGAGAGTGTGTGAAATTGTGAAGATTTGAAGTGTAAAATTGGTTCATTAACTTGACGTTTAAGTTGAATGTTAACCTACAATTTGATCTTCATAGTTTTCTTATATGATTTGCTGATTCATTAAGTTGAATCACAATTGTGTTTTTGTTTTGTGATAGTGTGTTTGAGTTGTGCAGGTTTCTGATCCTGTTGCTACGGATAGCCAGGAGACACATCAGAACCAGAAAAGAGCTTAAATTGAGAAATCCAGGAGTTGATTTCAATGGTGATAACAAATACCAGACAGCAATCCCAGCATGATGTTAGGGGGAGTCTGACGAGAGTTAGAGCCAGAGAAAGATCCAGGCACATGATTCCAGGAGGAAGTTCCTGAAGAAGATATGATTCCAGGCAGAGTTCCTGAAGAAGACTGAACAAGATTGAAGAGCTGTCAATGATTGAAGACTCTCACTGAAGATTCCGTCAACATTCAAGGGGGAGTCTGTTGGTGCAGTTGTCTGTCGACTACATCTTCCTTCGAGTCTTAGGCTAGGGCTGATTGTATAGTGAATGGAAATCGAGAATATATGTTTTAGATAGGTTCGCTTATGGGTCTTATACATAGGTTCGCTCATATGAACATAAGCTAGGGGGTTCGCTTATGTAACCATATGAGGTTCGCTTATATGGCATGTCCATATAAGCGAACCCTGCTGCCTATATATAGAGGGTTAGATGAGCGGATCTGGTGTGTTTTTTTTAAGGTGTAACGGCGAAGCCCTGCCTGTTTGTCTCCAGAACTTGTAAGCTGTCAGCAAATCAATAAACGAGACGTTAAATAGTGAAATCAAGCTTTACGAAGACCGAATCAATGAATTCCGCCTCTGATTCTGTCTAAGCACTCTTCTGATCGACTCTCAGGTCGTCAAACGTTCCTACACCATATTTCTTTATTTTTTTTAAACATTATAATGAGTAATTTTGTTAATTAAGTTGTGTAATAATATGCAACAATGTTTCCCCTAACTTGTAACAAGGTGAAATATGAAATAAAACATGATTTAACTAGGTAAAAAGTGTAATGTACAAATATGTAACATGTTTGTAAGTGACAAGTATATGTCACATATTTGATGATTAACCGTTGTATAAATAAGCATATTATTAGGGGGTTTTTAGGTATCAACAATTTAAGGACAAGCATGGACATGCATCGTGAATAAGTATCGTATAAGTATGAATTACAAATAAGGATTCGATGTACAATGAATTCGAACGTATGAACATGTATGAATATGTAGATGGTGAATTTAAAGAAATACGAATTTTATTTATGATCCAAGTCTCGGTTTTTACAACGAAAAGACGACTACAATAATACAAGATTTCCAAAAATAGCATTACAAGGCGAGCTTTCTAATTATGGAAAGTATGAAAAAGCAGGGCGTTACAGCATAGGCTTCGTTGGGTGATTTTGTTCCAAGATCGCCTCCTGCATATACATCTAAACGTTCTTGTGAGTCGTAGTTGAGTCCTTGGTAGAAGTTCAACACAAGTTGCCTTTTGGACAACCCATGATGTGGAACATCGATCAAAAGATCTTTGAACCTCTCCCAAGCTGCGTGTAGAGATTCTCCTTCGTCCTGTTTGAATGTCATGATACGGTTCTTAAGTTTAGCTGTCTTTTCTGGCGGGAAATATTTTTGCTTAAAAAGATCGGCCATCTCGTTCCAAGTCGTGATGGAACCTGCTGGAAGTGACAAAAGCCAAGATCGGGCTTTGTCTCGCAAAGAAAATGGAAAGAGTCGCAAACGAATTGCGTCTTCAGAAACGTTTAAAATTTTGAAAGTCGAGCACACCTCGAGAAATGATGCGATGTGCCGACCTGGATCTGCGTGATCCTTCCCATCAAACTGTACAGAATTTTGCAACACGTTAATAATACTAGATTTAATTTCAAAACTCGGTGTTGCTATAGTTGGTCGGGCAATGCTCGGTAGCAAGCCCTCTCCTCCTGGACGACCGGTCTCATTCAGAGGCTGGTCTTCTTCTGCCATAATGCTTCCTGTGCCGTCCTCTGAACTCTCGCTATCAGAAAGAATCACTGGTTCGTCGATTGCGGCCGCAATCCTTTGTGCAACAACAAGTGATCTCTCGCGAAGCCGCCTACTTCTTCTTAGGTTATTTTCCGGTTCGTTGGCTAGCTCAGCAATAGCGGGTACATGGGTTGTGGACATTAACCTGCAAGTAAAAAGGAATGCATTATACGGAAAAATAATAATAATAATATAAGTAATATAAATGTAAATAATAATACTAATATATTATATACATATATATACAATTTATTATACGTAACTATATAATATTTACTTACTTATTTACATCCGAAAATTGTTTTTTTTTTTTAGAAAATCTGATGAGATCTGATAAAAATCTGGTTATCTCATTCAAAATCTGAAATGTTTATATTTTACTAGAAATTCTGATAACTTCATCAGAAATCTGATAAATTTATCAGAAATCTGATGATTTAATCAGAAAGTCTTTTTTTTATTTTATATATCAGAAAATCAGATAAGATCTGATAAAAATCTGATGAAAATTTTCTTTCCATCAGAATTTCTGATAAATCCATCTGAATTTACCAGAAAATCCAGTAAGTTTATCAGAAGTGAAAATTTTTGTCTCATAAAATCAAATGGGTTTATCAGAATCCATCAGAAAATCTGATAAATTCATCAGAATTTACCAGAAAATCTGATGATTTTATTAGAAAGTTTTATTTTCGTGGAGTAAATAAATAAACAATTGAGTACAAATAAATGAATGAAAAAGCAGTTAACTAAATAAACAAATGAGCACGAATGAATAAATGTAACTGAAATAAATGAATAAATGAAATAAATGAATGAAATAAATAAATAAATATATAAGCGCTTCGATTCCGAACATGGGCATAAATATAAATATAAACAAAAATGAAATAACTGAATTGAAATAAATAAAATACTGAAATAACTGTACTGGAATGAAATAAATAAATAAATGAATGAAGTACAGAAATGAAATGACTGAATTAAAATACTGAATTAAAAATACTTGCCAGTACATGGTTCGATTCCGAACACATAACTGAATTAAATAAATAAATAAATGAAAAAAAGTTAGTTGAACAATAAATAGAAAGGTAGTAAGTTAGAGAGTTAGTAAAGTTAGTTGGTTAGTGGTTAGTAAAATAGAAAAGAAAAGTTTGTCAAAAGTTAGTCCTAGTGGGCGTGCCAGGCTAGGTATTTACAATTTAGTATATCAAAGAGAACAAAAGTTAGTTAAACAGTTAAGTAAAAGAAAATAAATAAATACAAAAATTTACAGATATTAACAATTATTGACAGTTTGTACACCGGTAGAATAATGACTCGGATTGTTCCATTAATTTCGCCGTGTCCCCGGCAACGGCGCCAAAAACTTGACGTGGGCGCGGCTATACATTTATTTGCAGCATGTTCACGCGCCCGACGAAGTGTGTTTTATATTTATAAAAATGGTTTATACCTTAACATTAAAACACACACAACAAAGGATAAGTGTATCCCGTCATATATGCAGCAAAGTATTGGTAAGAGCCAGATATCGATCCATGGAACACGGGCGTTATAATGTACTAAATCTTTGTCATTAGATTACCAGATAAAAAGATAAGTGAATGATTGTTTAACTAAGTTATCTAAATTACTTCTAAAACATAAATATACTAATATCTTGTTTCACAAACAACCTAAACATGTTATCTATCAGATATGTCACAAAAGCACTTAATCAATTTTCCAATTTCGAGACAGTTAGCCATCCGCTAGGAGTTTTCTAACATGATGATTCTTCAGAAAGTTAACGCGATAAACACACGTTAACCACCTAAAATCATTCTTTAGCGAGCTATTGATATTCATTCATGTAAACCTTTAAAGATAGATTAGTCATCCGCTAGGAGTTTTCTAACCTCGCTTATCAAAGAAAGCAATACTGATGGTCACAATACAACCACGAGGATAAGCATTTAAGTAGATCATATAACAACATATTTCACCTTTACAAGTCTTGAATACAAATATACCATGTTAGCAATTTCAGACCAAAACTACTAAACAAGGATCATAAACCGCATGCAAGAACATGTAATCAACACCATATAATTCGTTAGAACCCTTACGTGTAAGAAAGTATTCCTAATCAAAATAAGATATATCTTGGATAAAACCAATACCCCTCTCGAGTTTCATGGTGTAAACAAGTTTACAAACAAGTGATTAATCAAGAAATAGTTACCATCCCACTAACCACAGATTCATTATCCAAAATAATCAAACTTAATCAGGAACTCAACATCAATGAAACGTTCATTATACAATCATGAAGATTCAAACATGAAAAAGTACTTAAGTTTTATACAAACAAGATTACAACATAAAGTTCATTCAAGAAACAAGTTTATAACTACTATTACATAAACTACATTAAACATAAACTAACATCAGCTCATAACTTGCAAAATGATCAAAATACATTCTCAAGAACAAGGAATCGAACCATAAACAAGCAAGGAATTGATGGGTTGGATCGGTTATGCTTCCACTCGATCTTTAAGCTTCAAATGGGTCTGATCAGGACTGCTTCAGAACCCAGAAATCGCCCAGAAACATGGAGAAAAACCCAACATTTGAACCAGTAGCGAATGCTACTATTTATAGGCGATTTCAAGATTGGCACGACCGTGCGGATTTGGCACGGTTGTGCGGTCAGGTCTTGTCGGGTGACATCAGTTTCAACGATCCCGAGTCAGCCAAGTGGACTAGTGGACAAGTTGCCTGAGTCATCAGATCGGCACGGTAGTGCCGCTGGTGGCATGGTAGTGCCGCCCGAGAAACACTTGGCACTCCTGGTTGCACTAGCAGTGCTTCCGAGATCGTAGCAGTGGCACGGTAGTGCCGCCGGTGGCACGGTCGTGCCACACTTGGCAGTTCATCAGATTTTTGCTAATTCCATCAGAAATGCATCAGAATTTGTCCGTTTTCATCAGAATTTTCCTTCATGCTCTGTTTAAGACCTGAAATTATAAAAGTACCAGATTTGGTATCTAAACATTGTGTTTTCGGTCAAAAATGCTTAAAATGGAAGTGTTTTGGGGTATAAAAACATGTATAATTTAACGTATATCATATTCACATTTCTATTGTATTCGTAACATATTCGTATTTCATTTCCAAACTTGTAATCCCAGACTTCGATCATAATGGAAATTTACTTTTATACTTACACTTGTTATACTTGTACTTATATGCAATCAATCTTTGGATACACATTTACATACAAACCGATACTTATTATACGCTTAAAACATCATCTATACGTGCATAATGGTTATCTCATGCTTACACACATCAACCGCACTCGAAAACATGTTGAAGCATAAATTTTAGGCATAAAATAATGAACATATAGAAGTTTAAGGGCCAGGGGCAGACCTATAGCTTATTAAGGGGTGGCGTCGCTACCCCTTGGTTGGAAAAAAATTGGAAAAATTAGTGTAAATTTTGGAAAAATTTGACGTTTTTTCGATTTCGTTACGGCTTATTTATAAAACGTTACCCCTTGGTCGGAATCTTAGATCCGCCACTGTTAAGGGCCAAAATATGAAAAACTAAACGTGGGCTGGAAAATCGACACGTCGTGTACCGTGTTGCGCAAGCCAGCGCGACGCGAGGATGGGTTATCCGTAGAATGTTGTTTCAACCAATCCGGATTTCACCTTTCCACCTCTCTTCTTCCCCAATCAGCTTCGATCTTCATTAAAACATAGACCCTACTTCACCATTATAAAATCAAGTCTCCTACACATCCATTTCACTTTTCCAAACCCTCAAACACTCTCAAATCACTCTCTAAATACTAAAATAGCAAGGTTAAGGCATAATTCTCTTAAGTCCAAAAGTGAGTTCTCATCTCACTTTTCTTCATGTTACTTCACTTCTTCTTCTTCTTCTTGAAAGCTTGGAACACCTCTAGGAATGTTTCCACAAGTTTACCATGGTAAACTAAGTTGGAGCATCACCATTTTGAGGTCCAACTTTCTGTTTTGATGTTATATTTTATAAACTTTTCATAAACTCATACATCTTATGAGAATCTTGCACCTACCATGATTCTAATCAATCTATGGTTATGGGGCTTGAGTATGGTTGATTCTCAAAAGTTTAGAGGTCTAAACACCTCCCAAATACTCTATTTTAACAAAGTTCCAATCAACCAACAAGTGTTGAAACCATCCAAGTTTATCATCTTCAATATGGTGAAACTTGTGTTTTGGCAAAAGTGAACCGTGGAAGCCTTGGCGTTCCAACTATGTTCCACTACCTCACTTGATTGATTTGTTATCTTATATTCATAATACTAAATCTCAAAACAACTTCCAACAAAGGGACAATGCTACATCACGTCCCCAAACACTCTCCACGTTTGGGATGCACGCATCTTGCTAGCTTTTTAGATTTAGTAGTTTTATGTTCTTATCTTTACATTCATGACCAACCGAAATCATCAACAAAGTTGATGATTTTGTGCTTTGGTGAATCATATAATGAGGTTTAATGGATGCTAATCATCCTACCTTCCTGCATGACCCTTTTCATGGTACCTTACTTTACATTATATTGTGACATATAACTTTCCTTCTAAAATTCTGATCCAATCCTAGCAATCGAATCCGCAACTCACACATCTTCATTTCCCATCCTAGGGTAAATTCGGTGTTTCCAAATCAAGACTTATCAACTCACGTACGCGGGACTTTCTACGCAAATTGTGAGTATACTCGATCTCATTTCCCCTTTACACACGTTGGGTGCAACAGGTACACTATATTACAAAAATCACATATCATGATTAAACTTGTTTATACACACACTCTATCTGTTAAAACATGATACTTGTTATATTCTTGTTACTACATGCCATGCTTATACTTGTGTTCTATATGTTCATTAACTTTGCAAGCATACCTTAATAATTATAGCGCTATAAGATTAACGCACCGCCCGTATTCTTGTGGTATTGTTAAGTAAACTATGTTACGGCCTTGTCGTTTCGGCGACAAGGATATGCATGATTGCGGTATACTTTGGTTTGACTTATAGTTAACACATGCTAGTATTTTAATGAAAAATATATGCAATTTACCATGTTGGATATGAGACAACTTTTATACACAATTATGCTATGTATTTAAAAGCAATGCGCTTTTTATACGCGAGGTGCAAAGTGATTTTATATATATATATATATATATATATTTTATATCTTTCGTAGTTCTTTTTGCATTCCCTAACCAATACATAGTAATAAATAAGGTTTATATATGTTATAACATATAAATTACCTACATGTACAACCTAAAAAGCCTGGCGTACAACATCTTGCTGCACAAAAAGGGCATGTACATGAGGCGCGTGCCTCACCTGCGCCTTTTGTCACCTGAAGCGACATCCTTTGCGCCTTAGGGCGCCTCATGCCTCAGGAGCGCTTTTTTAAAACCAATCCTTATAGTTGGTATTTTGTCTCTTGTTTAAATCTGAATGAAAAGAAAATCCTCAATTTAAGAAATTAATCAAGTTCACTTTATGGTTAAAAAAGATTTGAAGAAAACTGGTCGGATGGGTGGGGTGGGTTAAACGAATTGAATGTTTTAAAAGTGTACAACATAACCAAATCTCCATCATTTTATTAAAAAAAAGTTTAGATTATTATTATTGAATAGAGTAGTTTTGTAATTATATATTTACTTATGAATGTCTTTCGGTGGCTATACTCTTCATGATTTTGAGGTGATGGCAAATAAAGTATCTGATAGATAACAATGTTTATCTGGATGTCTTCCATCTACATACATGGAACTAATATTTTGGCTTGAGATGACACGTGGCAAGAAAGGAACAACCGATGCGTGTTCTTGTAACAAGTAAGTTTGATTTCATATTAACAAGAATTTTTTATTCCATTCAGGCAATTGTTTCTTTGAAAATTAGTGCATATAAATTGAAGTACAGTTGAAGGGGATAACCTAAACTTTGTCCCTTAAGGTTAACAGCAGTAAGTTTTTTGAGAATTTACCAGATGACAGTAACTTTTATTAAACTTTGTGTTCGGTTTCAGAATTAAAAACCTTGATCTGGTTTTCGGCCAAGGAGGAACAACTGCAACTCAGCTCAGTTACAAGCATCATTCGTGGTCATTGAACTGTAAGTGCGAAGAAACGACAAAAAAAAAAAAAAAAACAAATTTTTTCATGTTGTTTGATGAACTTGGCACACCTTAAAATTGTTGTTTGCTAGTTGAACTGTAGTAATGGGTCAATAAGACTAAAGTGCACAATAAGGTGGTTATGGTGACAATTATGTTGAGAATTTCTATATAATGTCGTAAAAGATTTGTATTTTTTTGTTCGTATCACTAAGTTGTTATTTAACCCGTTTCTATTAGAAATTATACCAAATTGGAAGGAATTGAAATACAATTACACATCTCATGAGTACGAATATGTTAAGTGGCAGGTGATTGTATGTTATGTGTGGAATTGAATTGGGCATGTTAAATTTGATGAAATGGCTTGAAACTTATAGCTCACGTAGCTTACGACATGTCATGTGGATTTTATGTTGTATTATATTTATTATCCAACTTCGTGTATCATATGAGTTACTAACTTAGTTACAAATATAAAAAAGTATCTAATTTAACTTATAATAAAGCATTTCAAAGAATGTTACGTGTCAACATCATATTCACTTTCAAATATTTATCACACCTCTATATATCAAATATATTGTTTTTCCTCGACTTTTTATTTATCAAACAATATATCAAATATTGCTTTTGATGGCGTTTTATTTATCAAACACTATATCAATCCGATATTCTTATTCTATAATTGTTTTTTAAATCATATATACATTGTTTAAACTTTACCAAGTTATGGGTATGTTTGGCATAGAGCTTTTAGGAGCTTCAAGCTTTAAGCTTTTAAGAAAAAGCTTCTACTCAATAAAAAAAAAAACTTGTTTGGTTGAAGGAGCTTGAAGCTTTTAGGTTAGGAGCTTGAAGCTTTTGGTTGAACGCTCCTACTACAAGCTTTTATGGAAAACAATGATTATTTTAACCTCTAAAGATAATGAACTTTTTAATGCATAAACTTTTTAAAATTTTAGTTATGTCTATTTGGTCATTTTATACATTTTATTAAAAGCTACAGCTGCCCTGTCAAACACCAAATATATCTAAAAAACTACAGCTACTAGCTACAGCCAGCCACAACCGCCACAACCACCAGCTATGTTTGCCAAACATACCCATAATAAAGTTTTAATCCGTAAAACGGAATACTACCTGTTTGTTAACGGGCCGGTGCCTCGCAAGCCCATGTAGTGATCCATATTTACAATTGAAAGCCCAAACATTTAGTAGCAATGGCGGTGACTATATATAAAACACAGCCCTAATCAAAAACCCTAATTCTTTCTCATACGCCGATTCAGAATAACTCCAAGGTATGTTCTTCATTCGATCCTTACTTTGAATGAATGATTCGCTAAAACTATTATTATGTGATAAATAAGCTTATTATGAATTTTAATCAAACATAGGAAACATGATTTTTTGGTGGTTTAGACATGTAGTGTGAGAATCAATCAAGTGTTCAATTTGCAGTTGAGAATTAGGGTTTTATAAGAAGCTTATGGTAGGTAGTTAGTTAGGTTTTGTTAAAAATTTCTGTTGGATTTAGAATTTTTGTTAATATGCTCTGTTTTGAGCTTTGATCTGTTTCAAGAAGGAAAATGTTTGATATGGTAACAGAGATTTGGTCAATGTATTTAATTATGTGAAGCTAAATGCAGTTTAGAATAAAAAACTGAAATTCTTTTCATGATTTTTTATGAAAGTTGTTGGAATTTAAGACTAAAATTTATATAGATTTTTAAATCAAATGAAGTTCATAGATTGTTGCTTGGTTTTAATTTTTTTATAATATAAATAGCAATTAAATATAGCTACAAAATAGTCAGATTTAGGTTTTTGTTAAGTATACATGTAAAATAGCATATATAGCAGGGTATTAGTAATTTTTTTCTAGTGTATTGCTATTTATAAAATGGCCGCTCGCTATTTATCGATATTCGCTATGTAGCATATAGGTACCTTATCGCTATTTGTCGCTATTCGCCATTAACAACTATGATAAGAAGACAAGAGTTGTGCTTTTTGGTACAAATTAAGCATACTAAAATGTTTCTATTGCCATAAACAATTGTTTAGGAAGCAAAATGGCTCAAATCAAATGTACTAAGACATTAATTATTGAAAAAAAAAACATAATAGACAATGTTGCGGGCATCGTCGCTCATTATGCGATGAGCGCGTTACATCATTGCATAAAATCTGAAAAAAAAACCATAATATCATTGCATCATGTAAACACAACGCATCAGGTGTTGCGATGTGCTCTCACTAGCGCAACGGGCGCATCACGCAGGCTGCACACATTTTAAAACCATGGATTATTGTTTCTAGCCTTTCACTTTTTGGGTTTTGTTGTTGAAATAGATTTGAAGTTAAATACACGCTTCAGTATTTAAACTGAAAATTTCTACCTTCTGTTCATGAATTGTTGTGAAAGTTGTTAAAAATCAAGACTACAACTTTGTGGTATACAAGTAAAATGAAGTTTAAAGATTATTGATTCAAGTTGTTTAGTTCTCTGTAATTTTTTGTTTAAATGGATGTGAAACTGGTGCTATATTTGTCGCAGGTAATGGCTCCAAAGCAGCCGAATACAGGGCTTTTTGTCGGATTGAACAAGGGTCATGTTGTCACCAAGAAGGAGTTGGCTCCTCGCCCATCCGACAGGAAAGGGGTAAGTCATCAACCAAATTTACGTTCTTGTCACTTTATTACGTAATTATTGGCTGTGGTGCCTTTATGCAGTTGTAGTGATTTATTCATTGTAAAAGTTGTGTTTTGTAGTTATTAAATATGCATCGTTAACAAGTGTTAATTTTTTGTGTAGAAAACAAGCAAAAGGGTTCATTTTGTGAGGAGTTTGATCCGAGAGGTAGCTGGATTTGCACCATACGAGAAGAGAATCACCGAGTTGTTGAAAGTTGGAAAGGACAAGCGTGCGCTTAAGGTGGCAAAGAGAAAGTTGGGTACCCACAAGAGGGCTAAGAAGAAGAGAGAGGAGATGTCAAGCGTCCTCCGCAAGATGAGGTATTTTTCTTTATTTTTTTTTTATAATCGTGGCTGTTTTGGTTGTGTTATAGGCGATGTGCAGTTTTTTATAATTGTTATTTTTTTTGCAGGGCTGGTGGAGGTGCAGAAAAGAAGAAGTGAGATTTTTAGAGTGTTGTTCAGGAAAACACTGTCTAGGCGACGTTGATTTTGAAGCAGGTTTTTCGGTTTACTTTATGGCGAATTGGTGTTTGGTTACCTTTGTTTTTGAAAAGAATTTGTGTTATGTGAATTTTGCTTAAAGAGAAGATCTGATTAATTTTTTAGAGTTTGATAAAGATTTTGTTTTTGTCTTGTTTTCTGTTTCTAGTAGTGGAAAAGTTTTAACTTAAGATTTAAAAGCTACAATAATAATAAAAATAACAAACTCAAGATTTAAAGGCTACAAAATAATAAAAACATAAGCAATTAGGATCCAGGTATGGTTTACCACATTATTATTGCCACCTTATTTTGTTAAATCTTAGATAAAGTTTGCATCATCGTCGTCATTCTGACTATCATCGAGTCGAAACAAAAGGTTCAAAGCAAGAAACGTAGAACGAAATAAGCCACCGCCACCCACCGTAGATGGCTGGAGCCGCTTGTGATGATGCTACAACACCTGTTTCTCTCTGCAAACACAATGTGTCAAACAAAACCCAAACAAAACAAATACTACAAACAACAGTTGTTTAACAGGAGGGTGTAAGGCTGTAAGGGTACAACCCATAACCCTAAGAGTATAAGTATAACTCTTACAAATTAACGTTATAAAACTATCGGACTAGATTGGGCCATACTTAGATGCTTTCAAATCTAGCCAACGACCTATGGCCCCAAAACAATAGGGGCCTCCAATTATATAGCATATGTATATTACTAATGTAGGCCCAAATACACAAATCAAAAACTATATTTATTCACAAGGCCCAACATAAGAACCGGTTTGAAATAAAAGATGTCAAATTCCAACTCCAAGTAATATGCAATTCGATTTAATTTAGGCTGTCATCGTCATTCTCGCTAATTGTTACGTCACACATGCCCATTCCGTTCAATGGTGTCGCACGTTGGGGAAAAAAATAGAGACAAAGTTAAGGGAAATTAGTGGTGTCCGAAGGATACTACAGGTTGGTTGATGGCTAGTTTTTATAGTAATCTTTATATATTGCGATTTACGTAATCACTGTTTTCCCTAAATCCCTAATTGATACATTGAATCTTTGAATTTTAATATTGTATTTGCGATTGAGACTTAGAAAGAACTAATATTTTCCTTGTACCAATTCAAATGAGACCTTTGTAGCATTGGCGGACCCAAGCTTTGGCTTGGGTGGGCGGGCGCCCCCCTTGAAAAAAAAAATTAGTGTATTTTCGAGGTATAAATCCCGACTGCACCCCTTGAAAATTTGGTTGAACCCTTCGTCCGCACCCCCAACAAATAATTTCTGGGTCCGCCACTGCTTTGTAGTTTGCTTAGGGCCTCCAAAAATGTTGGACTGGTTGGACCGACCCTGGGAATAGATAGCTAACTAAGGTCAATATTAAGGTTATTATTGAGATTACCACACTTTTGAAACATACTAATTTTTGGAAATAAAAAGTTGTAACAACACAAATACATAAAAATTAACATATTTTAACAGGAAGTAAATACAAATATTTTGTTATATCATGAAAAAAAAAATAATAATAATAAAATTGAAAGGTGATGCACAAGAGGCTGAAAGACAATTTCTCCCCCCTTATAATCTCTGGTTTCCCCTCAACAGAAATATTAGTTTCATTTGTTGTTCCAGATTTCAAGGATCTCTCTCCCTCAATCTTCATTCCTTCAATCTGTTAACAAATTACACAACCAATCATGGTATGTATGTATCTCATCATTATTACATGTGTTTTCATCTTTAGTTTGTTGTTATTTGATCACATGATGCAGAATATTTGCTATGACATTGTCGAATTACTGAGTTTGTTCGTTCGTTCGTTCATCATTACGATATTTTGAACCTCGAATGACATTTATACAAATTAATCGTTGATCATTCGATATCTAAATCATCTATCCACATTTATAGACACCACATGATCGAATTTTTAATTCGTTAATGTCCGACGATTTAATAGTTGATCATTACTTGATATTGTGTTTCTTCCCTGTGATTTATCCACATCACATGATTTATTTCTCCTTCTTTACTGTTTTCTTACGATTATCAGTCCTTTGAGGGGAATTTGGCTTCTAGGGGTCTAAACGACCTAGCGAGTCGGGTCATTTAACTTACAAGAGCTCGAAATGAGCCAAGCTCTCTATTCCTAAAGCTCGAGATTGGCTCATGGCTCATGATTAATTTTTGACCCCGTTTATTATTTATTAATTTATTTATATGCATTTACAAATATTTTTGTATGTATTTATTTATAACTATAATTTTTATAATAACATACTATTATTTAGTTATTGTTATCATAAGTTTATATATATAATAATAATTGTTACATACAAAAAATAGTAATTTTATTAAATATGTATCATATAAATAATAGGCTCGAGCTCGAAATAGTAGCTTGGGCTCGTTTATTACACAAGCTTATTTCTAAGGTCGACTAGCGCTAAGTTAAGCTTAGCTCGATTTAAGCTTTTAGCGAACCAAACTGAGTAGTTCATGAGCTTTAGTTGTTTACACATAGCATGAGTTTTTCTACAATTTTTGTTATCATGTCGCGAAAACAAAATCGAATGTTCGATAATAACATAGTTCAGTAACATGTTTGTTTGTGCATCATATATTCTAAAGCATCTATTCATAAACAAAATTAAGGGATTACATGATGCATTATACTTTGGTTTAACTAGGCGAACGCGGCTTCTGGAATGGCTGTGAATGATGAATGCAAGCTGAAGTTTCTAGAGTTAAAATCGAAAAGGAACTACCGATTCATCACATATAAAATCGAAAATCAGCAGGTGACCCTTGATAAGATTGGCGGGCCTGATCAAACCTATGAGGATTTCACAAACTCTCTTCCTGCTGATGAATGTCGCTATGCTGTCTTCGACTTCGACTTCACCACTGATGAAAATTGCCAGAAAAGCAAGATTTTCTTCATTGCCTGGTAATGATATATATAATTGAGTAAAATGCCATTTTAGTCTCTCCTGATGTTTGGTTAGTTTTGCGACTTTCGTCCAAAGGGTTGTATTTCTGCGTCTGGATCCAAAAGATTTGAAATCTTACCATTTTCATTTTCATCCGTCTCGTTAACTCCATCCATTTTTTCGTTAAATCAGGGGCATTTCTGTCTTTTTTGTTAACTTAAAGGGCAATTCGGTCTTTTTCACTTTATGTACAAGCATTCAAAAGATGAATTGCCCTATAAATTAATAAAAAAGATGAAAATACCCCTGACTTAACAGAGAAAAATGGATGGAGTTAACGAACTGGATGAAAATGAAAATGGCAAGATTTCAAATCTTTTGGATCCAGACGAGGAAAAACAAACCTCTGAACGAAAGTCGCAAAACTGGCCAAACCTTAGGGACAGAAATGGCATTTTACTCTATATAATTATATACCACCCGCTGATGGTCCTGCGTATATCATGTTTAAAACTTGCCATGAAAGGCATTATACGAATTAGTTTGATCGAAGATGATAATCTAGAAATGAATATTTGAATAAAACAGGTCACCGGATACATCTAAAGTGAGAATGAAGATGGTGTATGCAAGCTCTAAGGATCGGTTCAAGAGAGAACTCGATGGAATCCAAGTTGAGTTGCAAGCTACAGACCCGAGTGAGATGAGCTTCGACATCATAAAATCACGGGCAATATGAATAATGTTCCATCTGAGGGATCAAGGTTCGCTTGATGAGTTAAGTTATTGCATACGCATTTTCTTTTTAATTTTTGGCTATTTTCGTTCGACGAAAAAGATTATCAACTTTGTAGTTAATGTTACTACCCACTCGATCATATTGTTCGTGTTTGATTTATTTACCTCAAAAGGAAACTTATTGGCATTCTTATGTTCTTCAAAAGCAATGTTCTTTTTAGGTGTTTGTTGATTTACTTTACTTCATCAAAAATTTCTTGTGGTTTGTGCAATTAGTTTATAATGACACATAAAACTATCGAGTCGGGTCATCTAGATGATAATCTAGTCATCTATATGACCCGTTAGACCTACAATCCTTTGAGATTCGGAAATGGAAATGTAACCACAACACTATGGACTTCGTGACCAAAGTGAGGGCGATTTTGAATCGATTTTTACAGATTGAGACATGGTATACCTTTATCCATAGTCCCAGATCATGACAATCGGTTTTAACCCAATTTCTAGTGAAAGATACAACTAACCCTATAAATCCATAAAATACATTTTAATTCACAAAATATTCAAAAACTTTTTTTTTTGAAACTTTAACTTCAATAAAAACGGCTAAGCCCACAAAAACGAGGACAGCCAAAAACAAATTTTACATCATATACAAGGGGTATCTACACCAATCCTTCCAATTTAAATCGTTTTACTTAGATCTACTACGATACCAAAGAAAAGAACACGATTTAATGCTCGCAATCATGTCGCAAACCCGGGGTTGAACGTCTTCAAAAACCGCCTTGTTTCGGGACTTCCAAATCACCCAACACACCGTCATGACAATCCCTCTTATCAAAGTCTTCTTACCTTTGTTGCAGTGATTCAAATCTGGAAGCTTCATAATATCTTTAATCTCAAAAAGAAGAATGGGATCCATCAGGCACCACCGTTCAACGAAGAGCCATATACCGGTTGTAAGAATGCACCCGGTGAAAAGATGAAGTGCCGACTCCTCCGCTGAATTGCAGAAAGCGCAAGAACTATTTCCCACATTAATGTTTCTTTTACGAAGCTCTTTTTTCGTGGGTAATCGATCCATGTTAAGCCTCCACACATGAATATTAACCTTAAGGGGAACCCACCCGGTCCAAACCATATCTGAATTTCGCCTAACATCACGATCTTTTTGCAGCGCCTTTTTGACAGCTTTCACTGAGAATGTGCCGTCTTTCTCAGTTTCCCAGCTCCACTCGTCTGAACCCTCGCTAAAAGAGTAGTTCAGCAACACCTCCATAAGCTCTCTATACTCCGAAATCTCGCCAAAGGAGTTTAACCCCCTCTTCCAGTTATCAACAAAGCACGGCTTCCCATCACGAATGACAATTCTCTCCCTAACCGAGCACCCTTTTTTCTTTTCCAGCATGTATAGATTTGGCCAACGTTGTGACAACACAGAATCGCCATACCACATATCATTCCAGAAACGAATATCCGCACCACTACCCAACTTTCCCCTAATAAGATTTATAATACCTTTGCCATCAAGCTTCAAATTTCCAACAGCCGACACAATGTTTTTCCAACAACCAAAAAGGCCACTATTAACAGGGAGAAATGACCAATTACCTCTACCACCGTGAAGGGCCTCAATAATCCTGCGCCAGCTAGTATTCGGGTCCGATTTAAACCTCCAAACCCACTTTGTAATGAGAGCTTTATTGACGTCCGTTAACTTTGAAACACCCAACCCCCCATCTTCTTTAGGAGTGGTAACCACCTCCCACGCAACCCAGTGCAACTTCCTCACACCATTAGAACCACCCCATAGGAAGCTTTTCATTAATTTTCAATTTGTTCCACCACCTGGACAGGAGCCTTATAGACAGTCAAATAATAAATGGGAAGGTTAGACAAAACAGATTTTATGAGAGTTAAACGACCTCCCATAGAAAGAGAGTTAGCTTTCCACGTCGATAGCCGAGAACTAATAACATCCACAACCGAACTCCAATGGCAAACCCGATTCATGTTGGCGCCAACTTTGATACCCAAATATTCAAACGGAAAATCTCCAATCTTGCAACCAAGAATGCCACTCATCTCAATAACCTCATCACTATTGATACCAATACCAAAGAGATGCGACTTTTTAATGTTGATTTTGAGACCCGTGCACAAGTGAAAAATCCGAAGGAGGCGCGTCGTCTTCTCTATATTGTCTTTAGACCATTCCCCGATAATTAAGGCGTCGTCTGCATAGAGCAAGTGAGAAATATCCAGCCCTATTTTCTGGTCTTTTATACCCTTAAATTCACCTTCGGCACAAGATTTATCAAGAATACAAGTGAAAGCCTCCATGACTATCAAAAAGAGAAAAGGGGAAAGGGGATCCCCTTGACGAAGCCCCTTTTGACAATGAAACTCAAAGGTGGGCGACCCATTTACTAACACCGAGGATCTAGCAGACTCAAGAATCCCTTTCACCCACCTCCCCCACCTTTGTGGAAAACCCATTTGGTCCAACATATCTAGCAAAAAACCCCAATTGACATTATCGTATGCTTTTTCGAAATCAATTTTTTACATAAAGGCTTTTTTCTTTTTTTTTCTTAACCAACCATATACCTCGTTTAATACCAAAGGACCGTCTAGAATAAATCTACCTTTAAGGAACGCCGACTGAATATCCGAGATAACATAGCTCAGCACCTTTTTTATTCGGAGAGCAAGAACTTTCGAAACCACTTTGCTGATAACCCCTACTAAAGTAATCAGCCTGTATTCAGATAAACCCACCGGATTCTTCGTTTTGGGAATCAAAGTGATAAAAGAAGAGCTGCAACCTTTACCAAAGCCACCCGAGTCATAGAACGCATTCATCAAGTTAAAACAATCATCTTCAAGGTAACTCCAAAAGAATTTAGTAAAGTTGAAATTAAAACCATCCGGCCCTGGAGCTCGATCAGACCCACACTCGAACACAACCATCTTAATCTCTTCTTTAGTAAACGTCTCGACTAACGACTGAGTGAAAACCTGAGGCAATTTTTTAATGTTGTTACACTTGATTAAAGGTCTACGCACAAACTTCTCTGTAAATTGCCTTCTAAAATGCTTCAATATTTCTCTTTTGATAATCGCTGGCTTCGTAACCCACACATCATCCACCAATAAGCCTGGAATGGTGTTTTTAGCTTTTCTCCCGTTCACTATGCCATGAAAGAAACCCGAGTTATCATCACCATGCATCGCCCACCGAACTCTAGATTTCTGCTTTAAGTCTTTAATTTTACATTGATTAATATATTCAACCCCTTTTTTACATTCCTGTCACACCCCAACCGATGGCGGAATCATCGGGGCGCGGCACTGAGCGAAACAGATTGTCCAGAAGTTTCCATAACAACTATTCATATAATCCAGTTAAGGATACGTCCCATACCGTAAATAAACAAATATATTATTACAGATAACACCCAAACAAGTAGTTCTGTTCCGACAACTCAGATTTCAAATATAAATACAGCAATTGTTTATCTGCTTCTAGACCCCTATTCTGTTGACTTTCTGTCTGTATTGCCAGAGGACAAGATCTACAGACAACTATGCCCCAGACGCTTGTTCTTGGCAGACAACCATTTGTTGGGGGCTTCTAGAAACTTATTCTAGCCTCGCTTTCCTAGCAAATAAGCATCCTAATTACCTGTCACATACATTAAAATAAAGTCAATACATATAATGTAAAGGTGAGCATACAAGTTTGATATTAGCATATAGAGTTTGAATAGTTTACGCATAACCAGCACGTACACAGAGGAAAACGAAGCATGTTAATTATCGACATGGACCTATCGATACCAATGACTGCGGGTTGACCGTCCGAGACGGTTCGCAATACATGATTACCACCGTAATCCATGCAAGTAATTGTCCTTAACAACCCCCGTGTGAACGGGTGCTGAGTCCAAACTATAGTACTACGTCGTTAAGGCAGGTAGACAGCATTCCACGTGTAAACACAATCAACAAGCATTCATTAAGTCACGTAATACATGCATATTGGTTAGCGTTCGAATAGTTTGAGTAGTGTGATCGATTGTGTTTTGATATAAGCAACGTATGTAACACCCAAAAGTGCTAAAAGCAAAAAGGGATCAAGTATACTCACAGTGATTGATTATGGATTGAAGGGAGCGCTGAGGGTAGGATTAGCCTGAATAGTTCGATAGCACAACAATGAGTAACGTGGGAATGCAGACAAGTGTGAAGGGATCGAGTAGCCTGGTCGATCGAACAGTAGGTTCGATCGAACGGGCGGTTCGGACGGCTGGTATGTCTGTTTGAACAGTCCTGTTCGATCGGCCGGTAGGCTCGATCGGCTGGACCATTCGAGTGGATTGTTTCTTCCTCTAGTGTGTTTGTGTATGATGGTTTGAACTTTTGAAGTTTCGTTGTAGTATATGAGAACACTAAAGTGTTCTTACCTTTCAGGTCGATCGATCGAACGGTCTGTTCGATCGGCCGGCTTAACCGATCGGTTAGGAACTTCAGATGTGGCTCTCAACAGAATGTCACCTCGATCGAACGGCCTGTTCGATCGGCTGACATTCCATACTACGAGTTGTAAAATTGTTTAAGTGTTGAAGCATAGTATCTCATGATCCGAAGAGTAATGTTTACCAATCGAGTAGCATCTTCGATCGAACATCACTTCGTCAATAGTATACTTCATAAGGTTTGAAAAAGTGTGAGTCCAGGTGCTAGCCGATCGGCTGGCCCGGTCGATCGGCTGGTATGTTCGATCGGCTGGGCTGTTCGTTCGAACAGCCTAGCCGTTCGGCCAGCAATTCTGACCTGGTCAGCCTTTCAACTAACACTTGGCTGTTTGATTATTTGTCATGCTTTTAAGGTAACTTGACGGCGAATTAAACTGTAGAACGTGGGTTCTTACTTGTTGCACCGGTTCGGACAAGAATCACCCAAGTCCGGCCGGTGAACTGTTCGGAACGGTCGTTTGATGTTTAACCCGAAATCGGTGAACCTTGTAGATAGAATCCGAATCTTGAACCTCTTAACTGTTAGAATGATTAGTCAGCCGGTTCGAGCTCCGTTTCTATCGGTTTTAAGGTTTCGAGTGTGAAAGGTTGAAGAAAGTTGGAAATCATTCATAAAAATGTTAAGATTCTTACAAATCTTAGTTTGTTTATGTGGAAATCGGTCAGATCTAAGCCATTCATGGTTGAATGAGGCCAAAGTTTGATGTTCTTCAAGAACACCATGATGACATCACCCAAGAACACTTAGATCTTGGTGATTTCACGGTTAGAAATCGAGTTTTGAAAGATAGAAGGGTGTAGAATCATGTAATGATAAAAAACGTACAAGAATTAGAGTGAAAACTTACCGGAGTTGAGAGAAATCTGAGGAAAGGTGGAGAAGAAGGCTGGTTCGGTCAGAGCTTTCCAAAAATAGTAAGGGTGACAATGACAGGGTTATTTATAGGCTCCAAAAGAGGAAAGTGTCAGCCGATCGGCCAGGATCTCCGATCGGATGGGCTGCTCGATCGGCTAGGAACATGCTAGCCGATCGGCTGGCCAGTTCGATCAGGATGCCTCCTATTCGATCCGCGACCCCCGTTGAGTATTTCGCGACGATTTTCGATGCTTCGGCTCCGATGGACGATGATACGAATACGATAGAGTTCCTAGTCAAATTACTTTCAGTCCCAACTACTATATCTAACATACAGTCTTCTATAAGTCACGTCTCGATGTCGGTTTCGATTGAGTTTGATTGTTTTTCGAGTTTCGATTCGATTTTTGATTGATTCGCTTGAATACCACACAAAAACATAAAGTAAACATGCACAAGTAACACATAAGGCACACACGTATGTAATCATTATCATACCAGTTTCGCATAGTTCGAGTCTTGAGTTCGATTGATTGATTCGATTAACTTGATTATTGATTGATTAACTTCATCGCATTGTTACTTCCTATGATTCACAGTCGTAATCGGTCGCATTGATTAAACATTCGATCATATCATTTAGACAACACTTACTCCACATAATACAAATAGAACACAAAATCGACTAATTACAGTCAAAGAAGTCAAAGTTGACTTGGACTTTGACTTTGACTTTGGCATTCGAGAACACGGGGTGTTACAATTCCTCCCAAACCCAAACTTCCTGCTCTTCAAGGTCTCCCTCCTCCATAATTCTTTCCATCCTCTCAATGTCTGCTTGGAGCGACGATAACTCTTCTCCTTCTTTTTTGTTAATGCGATGCCACCATGAAATCAGGGAATTTTTAACAGCCTTAAGTTTGAGACTAAGCTTAACATCTGGACCTCCTTCAAACACCGAATTATCTAAGACTTTGATAACCTCCTCCTTGCATCCCTCTCTATCGAGCCAAGAATTGAACCACCGAAACGGCTTCGAACAAAAGTTCGCCTCCACTAAAGAAAGCAGGAGAGGCGAGTGGTCTGAGCAGTCTTTCGGAAGCGCTCTAAGGACATCAGCTGGCCACCTGTTAAAAAAACTTTGACAGACAAAAAGGCGATCAATCTTGCTCAATTTAAACTCGCCGTCTTTAGAGGTCAAACAAGTGAATTTACTACCCCTCATAATATACTCAAACAACCCCAATCCATCCACGAATTTATTGAGATTCGACGCACATCTATGGTTAAACCGGGAATTTTTTCTATCTTCAGGGACCCTAACCGCGTTAAAATCTCCCATGAGAATAACCATCCCTTCCATATCAATAAGAATGCCCTTTAACAAAACCCATAATTCCCTTTTCTCTCCCAATTTTTGAGGCGCATATATGTTAACACAATTCAGCCTAGTTCCATCTTCTACAAGATACCCCGTTGTAATCAGGAAGTTCCTATTCTTAATAGAATTATCTTTTTTAAAAACTTTGGGGTTCCACACATTAAACATACCACCGGATCTACCCGTCGCCTCTACAACCTCAAAATCCAACCCTTCATTACCCCAAATGTTATGAAAATCAAACCTACTAACATCATCCAAGTGAGTTTCCTGAATTGCAAGGAAATCCACACAATTCCTACTTCTCAATTGTCTCACCCGCCCCATTTTACCAACACCTCCAAACCCCCTAATGTTAAACGAGAGAAAATTCATTTGATACCTGATTGTAACCCTTCATTAACCATGGAATCCCTAAGCAACGACTGAAAATTAGAAAAGTCAACACCCACCACCGATCCAAGTTTGGAAGTGCTCGAAACCTCATCTTCTACCTTTTTATCTTTCTGGTGACCATGCCCCTCTATGACTAGCTCTTGTTTTTCTGCCTCCGGGTTCTTTTCTACTTGCGCTGTACTGTGTTCAGAACATCGAGTGTCTTGAGCATGCTCTGTTTCCCCCACCAGTTCGTTAAAGTCCACGGAATAAACCAAATGGTCCACTGTACCTCTGTTAGTAGTAACATTAAGGCCTAAAATAATGGGAGCCAGCCCAAATGGATCATTGTCTTCAAGCCTACAATCCTTTTTGGGCCTGTCGTTGCTGCTACTATAATTCCCACTTGCTTGGCCCAAATCATTGCTGCCTATGTTCTTTTTACGTTTATTATTAATAGACACAATCCCATGGCCCACAGTATTAACCATGGTCAACAGAGTATCAACCTTGGTCAGCACTGGAGTCTCCATACCAACTTTATTACCTTCCATATTTAAAGGATTAAAGGAGGAGAATCCGCCTTATCATTGGAAATTCCTTGGATCTCGCAATCATCATAAATGCAATTAACACCTTCCGTAACCTCTGGCATATCATCATCCTTAGCTTCATCGTCGCCGGCATAGTCTTCATCGGACATTACTTCGTCGGAATCCTCATCATCGTCGGGCGTTTCCATAACTGGGCCATCATAAGACTCGGAATTATGAAACTCTGGTATCTTGTCACATGAGACTTCCATCACCCAAACTGAATACATCTTATCAGACCATAAAACAGAGACTTCACCATTGATAAGGACTCCTGAGTTGACAATAATCCCAACATACCCACTGGACAAATCACTGCCTGAGGAAACCTTGTTTGCTTTCTGAACTACCTTGCCGAATAAAGCTGCTACCTCGTTGACAGTTTCATCATGAAATAACTGAATAGGTAAACCAAGAATCTTTACCCAAGCAACCCTTTCGAAATCAATTGTCTGGCCATCCCATAATGTCACATTTACGAACTCCTCACTCCTTCCTACCAACTCATCCTTAGCCATGATTGCATGCTCATGATTTTTGAACGTAACAAGAAACTGTAGACCACCGAGGTAACGGATCACACCTTCGCCCAGCCCCATGTCTAACAACTCACGTTGAAATTGTTTGACCAAAGCTAACGTCCCAACCCTAACCAACAGAGATCTGCCAAGAAACTCGTTAAAAATCGTAGGCTTATCACCAAGCCTAAGAACTTTTGAAGGAATAGTAGTAGGACTTCTCTCTCCTGTCAGGGCTTCTTTGAAAGAGAATGTTCCAGTCTTCTCATACCTTACCTGGTTTCCTCCATTCGAAGGAATAGAACGATTAACCACAGTTTCCTTAACAGGTTTGGAGGGAGGTGGAGGGTCCTTGATTTCACCTTCTTCGAAAACAAATCTTGCCACATTGATCGACAGTTTAAAATCTCCCATCCTTAGATTCTTCATGCTACGTATCATCTCCTCCTTGTTTTTGACATCAAGAAAGGATACGAAACCAAACCTATTCCCCCCTTTATCTCTCTTTTTTGCTATGTAAATATCATAAATATCTCCATGCCCACGTACAACTGAAGCCAAATCACTGCCGCTACAACGATCAGGGAGGTTTGAAACGTAAAGTTTAGTAATTCTCCTCAAGATTTCCTCCGGAATAGGTTTCCGGGGAAGACGACGGGAATCGCCCATGTATATACTATAAAAATATTCAAAAACTATATCATTCCATAGTAAAAAACATTCCAAAAGTTAATTCCAAAAATTTTAATTCCCTTTCTATGCGTGATTTGCTTCCTTTTATTTTTGTCTTAAACTTTTCATAGTTAAATGTCATTTTAGTCCTTATAGTTTGGATCATTTTGTCAGCTTAATCCTAAGATTTCATTTTTCACATGTGGGTTAAAAAAGGTTTCACCGTTGCCGTTTTAGTTCACTGGGTTAACTCATCCATTTTTTCTAGTAACGAGAAGGGCAATTCGGTCATTTTATATGTAATACTGTTAACTAGAAAGCCAACTCGGTCATATAAAATGACCGAATTACCCTTCTCGTTAACAGAAAAAATGAATGAAGTTACCCAGTGGACTAAAATGGGAACGATGAAACCTTGTTAGACCCACAAAAAAAAATGAAACCTTTTGACTAAATTGGTAAAATGACTAAACTACTGGGGACTAAAATGGCATTTAACTCAAGTTCAAATGTTGACTTAATTAAATCCAAGATCACATTTGAAGCAAAATCCTTCTCCATTTAAGTTGCTATTATATTATCAATCTCAAAGTAAATTGAGAATAATATTATACATAACTCATTTGACGTTTATCTCATGGATCGCAAATTTCTAATTAGCTTGTGTTTAATCATGTTTCACTTGAACCCTACAAAATATAAAAACGCGTTAAAGTAACATATTTTATAACAAAATCGATGCATTATATTATAGTTAATGCCAATTATTGTGTACCTAAAATACACCAATCATCTCTTACTTTGCTTTCGTATTCTATCTCTTATTTTTGTAAATACATGTTAACACAAAATATCATTTTATGATCATTACTAACTATTTAATATATCATTCATTAAGCATGTATCCCGTATAATACATGAGTTTCTAACACATAAGCACACAAACCACCAACATAGTAAGATTTCATAGGTTCTTCCATAAAGATTATTTAGTATTATTCCAACTTAACTTAAAGAAAAATCAAGGTCCCTTTGAACAATATCCATGTCTTGTTTTGTTAGACACACAACTGCTTCAATACCCTCCTCCTCCTCCCCCTTGGACGCATAATCCATCAAAAGAAAGGAATTCTTCCTTAGATTTCCAGGAAGTGTTGCTTTTATCGGCGCTCCCCACCCAAAATCGATCCCATTTATCGGATATCCACATATGCTTGAACAAATATAAGCATTCTCAAATTTATCCTGAATCTGTTCTAGTTTAAAATCAGTAGATGTGTTCAAAAGTGGAGCAAAAACAGCTTTGATATTTTTTATACCCTTGATTTTCATCTTTTGGTTCCTTAGTTCCCTGATGAACAACTCTGGCTTCAATTCCATTTCATTCCAAGTCTGAACATCCAACGGATTGAGAAAATTTCCAATCGAATTTTCGGGCATTGGCTCCATCATTTTGTCTCTTAAGTTAACCGCGAGACAAATGCTTGTCGGCTTAAAACAACCACCCAAGTTATTTTTGGTAGTTGCTGCCACCGCGCATTTATAAAGTAACCAAGTCACAACTTCTACACGAGTAGGGTTGTTGATCATGGCTCTAACTTTAAGCTTAAGCTCATTAATCTTTGTCTTAGGGAACATGAAACTCCTTGTAACACAATCATTTGATTGCTCTAGCAAATATTCAGAGAAATTTATCTTTGTGTTTTCAAAAGAAATAAAGTGTGGCTCAACACATGTTGTCTCCTTTTTGGAGCAAACTCGCGCCCAATGGCTTAAAAATTGGATCAAACTATACGCATCCGCTATCTTGTGGGACAACGACACTGCGATTGCTACTCCCCCACATTCAAAATGGTTTACCTTAATTGCAAGTGGGATCACAGTGTCGTCGCTTTGATCACCACGGTCTGAGTGGTACCAAGTTCTTTCATATGGAAATAACCGGTCAAAATTTTCAAGCTGTGAGGTTTGGAGGAAGTTTGAGAGGGTACTATCAATGGATGCTTCAATGAACTCGGCTCCATGATCGTTGCAATCTACATAGGTTGGTGCAGTTTTCGCATATCTACCAGCAAAAGGGTAATATTTTGTTAATGTATGGGATAATGAAGTCTTGAGGTCATGCATTTGATCATGTGAATTTTGATAAATGCATGTGTTTTTTGGGTAGAATGTAATTAGCGGCGCAAATGAGCTTGGAATGTATTGATCATAAACCGAAAGATTGTAAGTTTTGAGGTGAGAAGGGGTTGGAAAAGATGGTTTGATGAATTCTGTTGAGACTATTGTGTGAAGTTGTCTTCTACCCAATCTTAATAGACTACTTATCATTGTCATATGTTTATTCACAACAAAATGAAAGAGATTTTGGTAATATTTTCTGTGTAGTTGTTTGTGCTAAGATGATCATAATCACATGTGTATATATAATAGATATATATATATATATATATACATGCATTGGTCATGTGTAGATTTCTTTTGGTTAAAATATTACATGTGGCAAAGAACTTGATAAGTTTAAAACAATCTTTTATACGTGTAAATGATATGAGAATTCAGCTTATATTAATTTCCCAATATCAAACTAACACAACAAAATATAAATGGGCTAACAAGCTATGCCGCTAGCCACTTTTTTAATAAAAAAAAATCAAGTCTTTTAAAAACTACATTTATAGACCTTAGAGTCATAACATTACTATGCATGACCCGCTGAACTCAACTAAGTAGCTCCACAATCTCAGGCGCAAGGAAACCAAAATTATCAAATGCAAATGGTACAAATACGTATTGGTTGTCAAGTACGTTTTCTCGTGTTTGGTCACATTGCATAAAGCATCTTTTAAAGCAGTTTGACCCAGCATTAAGGGGCCGTTTGTTTACCTCTTAATGAGGCTCTTAATGGTTTAGACCTCTTACTGGTTCAACACTTAATGGTTCAGACTGTTTGTTTCACGAGCAGATATCTGAATGGTTCAGACATTTGCCTCTGAATGGTTAAGATTTATACAGAGTCTGAATGGTTAAGACCTCTAATCTGAATTGGTCAGACATTTGTCTTTGAACGGTTAAGCATCATTATACAGGCTCTTAATGGTTCAGACCTCTTACAGGTTCAACACTTAATGGTTCAGACCTCTTACTGGTTCAGCATTTAATCATCCAGATGTTGTCAAACAGCCCCTAAAACATTTGTCCCCAAACCCATAAGAGGGAAGACACCTATTAAATCCACACACGCGTATTTACCTTCCAACCATCCAAAGACCAAATTGTTGGTGGTCTGAGTGTTGACCTTCCTTCCAATAAATCGGTCAAGAAATTTACAAGTGATTCTTTTTAAGAGAAATTCAAACACACCAGAGTGTGATCTTTGATGGGCAGTTAGTTCTTATGGCTGCAACTTAAACTTTGATTTAGGATTGATATTTTATCAACTCAGTTTGTTCTACAATTAGATATACAAAGTGACCTTAGTGATCAAATGCCTCCTACATTCAATCCAAAATGAGTATAGGCTATGTGTATTTATAGTTGTCTTACTTTGACTTCATATATAAAAAAAGTTACTTATAGTTTTTACTCCATACATAGGTTGTCATATTTTGACTCTAAGATATCAAACAAGCTACTTTTTACTTTTTAAAAAGTTGTAGGTATAATTGTTTTTTCACACATATTTAATTATATTAGAGTAAAATACACGGATAGTCCCTGTGGTTTGATGAAATTTCACCTTTAGTCCCTATCTTTTCAAAATTACATGTATGCTCCATGTGGTTTACTCAATTGTTACTCGGATAGTCCCTGAAATAGATAAACTTTAATTTTCTCAGTTAAGTAAATGTGAAAAGACAAAATTACCCTTCCCTTTAAAAATAATATATTAAACATTAAAACAAATGTAATTAAAGTTTAACAAACTTGGGTGGGGCCCACATCTTTTTTTTAACATAAAACACCCCACCCACCTTCTCCATCTTCTTCATTTCTGGTAAACACATGAAAGGGATATTTTGTTCAACTGTTTTGTGCAAATACACAAACATGTTTTAGATTTTCGATCTTATTGTTAGTTTTAAGAGTAGCAAAATTATCATGACACATACACATAAAGAATCGGATTTAACACCGAAAAAACAACGAGTGGGAAGGCTTTCACAGATCTAATGACGGAAAAACGAGGGGAGAAGGCAGTTGCTTATCGAATCGGAAGAAGGAAGTTGCTTATCGAAGCTTTCGTCAGAGTTTGTTCCATTCTCCGGCTGGATTATTTTGCACAAAGACTTCTCCTTTCGAGCTAAAAGTTTCTTTGCTAAAAATGATTAGGAATTATGACCATGAAAGCACATACGGTGGTTTGATTTTGTAGGAGATGGTGGTTTGATTCAGGCGTGACTCCAGAGATGGTGCCGGTGGGGTGTGGGGTGTGGATAGGGGTTAAGTTTTTTTTTATATAGCAGCAGCAGCAGCAGTAGTAGAGTAGCAGTAGCAGTAGGTGGGTTAACTTGAGTTATTAAATGCTTAATTATATTTATATAAACCTTTTTAATGGTAAGGATAGTTTTGTCATTTTACATCAACTTAACACTAAAAACTAACCTCCATCCATGTTAGGGACTATCCGAGTAACAAGTTGTCAAACCATAAGGAGCATACATGTAATTTTATAAAGTTGGGGACTAAAGGTGAAACTTTAACAAAGCACAGGGACTATCCGTGCATTTTACTCATTATTAACATATAAATAAGCAAGTTATATGTGCATAAAAGGTTGTACCCTTACCTTTGGGAGTCTTTCAAAAAACTATGGAAATTTTTCTTTTTAACCCTAAAGTTTTAATGTTTGACAATTTAAGTTTAAACTTCTAATATTTGTTTCCTTTTTAACCATAAAGTTTTAATCCTTGATAATTTACCCTAAAGTTTTAATCTTTGACAAGTTTAAAATTTTTAATCTTTGTTTCCTTTTTAACACTAAAGTTTTAATCTTTGACAATTTAAGTTTAAAGTTTTAATCTTTGGTAATTTAGCCCCTTTGATAATTTGATTTTTTACTTCTAATTCAAAAGTTTCCATCTTTTGCGATTTAACCACTTTGATTTTTTTTTTTACTTATGTGTTGTAATCTTGGCTTTGGAGTTTTTTCAAAGATATTATGGATATGGTTGTTGTAACCTTGGTTTTGGGGTTTTTTTTTTAAAAAAAAATGATTATGCATATGGCTGTTGTAATCTTGGCTTTGGGGGGGTTTTCAAAGAAAAAATGATTATGCATATGGTTGTTGTAACCTTGGCTTTGGGGGTTTTTCGCTTTATGCTTCGTTCTAAATTTTGTGACTTAACACATTGCAACGTGTGTCTTTGGTTTAGCATTTTTACGTTTCGTTCTAAATTTTGCGAGTTAACAGGACGCAACGTGCGTGTGTGTGTGAATGTTTTTACATTGTCTATTTTTCCCCGTTTGACGGGTTCAACATAACGTGTGCGTCCTAAATCGACTTAATTATAACTAAAGAATCCTCGCCGCATTGCGGCGGGTGATAATTCTAGTTATATTATAAAAGATTAGAAATTAGAATGTACATGTCATAATTCACTAGCACATATTCTTATTGACTTGTTCTAGTAACAACCTCTTAGTAACAACCTCTTGTTCATAAGTTTTGAAATCAGAGGTGCAATCGCAACCTCTTTTTTTCTCTTATGAGCATCATATTGGTAATCAGTGTGGATGTGCAATTCAATTGTTTAATGTTATTTTTTAATGAAATAACGAGACCTTAAAAGAACTGAATTTTTGTCATACGTCACTCTCTTCTCTGTCTTTCCCTTCTTAGCTCACAATGCATCCATTCGATCTCCACTTGCTTTCTTGCATTCACTTTGTAAAGCCCGAACTACCTCCCAAACTTAGAGAATGCATCCATTCGATCGCCACTTGCTTTCTTGCATTCAATTTGTAAAGCCCGGACTACCTCCCAAACTTAGGGTATTGGTTTTTCTCAAAATAAATCATGTGAGGGAATGATGGTACAAGCAAGAACAGTTGTCACTCTATTGCGGCTTGTCAAAAAGTGCCGCCAAAAAAGAGCCATAATATATGAAAAATGTGTAAATGTGATGTGGACATTCTCTACATATACAAATACCAAATGGGGGAATAGTGCCAGGCAGAAAATACCAAATGGGGGAATAGTGCCAGGCAGCTGCCTGGCACTCCCCCATTGGACCAACCTACTTTTCAATTAATTTTATTTTCAGTTTAAAATTTCTCTACATATACAAATACCAAATGGGGGAATAGTGCCAGGCAGCTGCCTGGCACTCCCCCATTGGACCAACCTACTTTTCAATTAATTTTATTTTCAGTTTAAAATTACGCTTTCGTCCTTTGTTTAAAATTACCGTTATGCCCCCAGCTCAAAATAAAATTATAATCTTGCCCCTAGCTCAAAATTACACTTTTGCCCTCGGGTCAAAACCTAACTTTTACTTTTGTTCCCAGTTTAAAATTACGGTTTCGCCATCTGTTTAAAATTACGTTTTTCTCCCAGCTAAAAATAAAATGTTGTTTTTCCCTCTAGCTCAAAATTACGATTCTGCCCTTAGCTCAAAATTACGCTTTTGCCCACCGTTCAAAATGAAAATATGTTTTCCCCCCAGCTAAAAATTTTGATTTTCCTCTCAATTTAAAATTTACCCAAATGGGGGAATAGTGTCAGCCAGCTGCCTCGCACTTCCCCATTGGACCAACGTATTTTTAAATTAATTTTATTCCCAGTTTAAAATTACGCTTTCCTCCTTTGTTTAAAATTACCTTTTTGCCCCCAGCTCAAAATAAAATTATACTCTTGCCCCTAGCTCAAAATTACACTTTTGCACTTGATTGAAAACCTAACTTTTACTTTTGTTCCCAGTTTAAAATTACGGTTTCGCCCTTTGTTTAAAATTACGTTTTTCCCCCAGCTAAAAATAAAATGTTGTTTTCCCCTCTAGCTCAAAATTACGCTTTTGCCCACCGTTCAAAATGAAAATATGTTTTTCCCCCTAGCTAAAAATTATGATTTTGCTATCAGTTTAAAATTATGATTTCGCCTCCGGTTTAAAATATATTTATGATTTTGCCCTATGTACAGCGATACAGAGAGAGACCCAAAATTACGGTCATATCATCGTTTTTTCCCCATAGTAAAATTATAATAGTCTTTTTGTAATTTATTGAGAATTATTCGGCCATCGCCCCGCCCAGTCGCCCCGCAACGCGGGCGGGGCATCTACTAGTTGGTAACATGAACCAAAATTACTCCCTAAGTATACACACCTAATCAAAGTGGGAACTATATGGTTTGAAGCCGAATTTACAAATATAAAGGTCTATATAGACTCTTTAAACATTTTGCTAATTCTTATTGAATATCAGGGAAGAGTCTAAAATTAGATTCTCCGTTTACGTGTTAACTTCTAATTTCAATTGGTTTTCGTGTGTGCATTAGCCTTAGCCGCATCCTAAATTTTATTTTGTTGATTAAAAAGAAACCCTTCCTTTCATCCCGGTTACCACTTTGAATAAGAGACAAATCTGCTGATTAGAGATGAGCAAATGGTACCGGATACCAGTGCTGAACCGGTACCGAATTTACCAAACTGGGTACATTTTCGGTATCGGTATTTACCGGTTTTTATACTAAAATATCGGTAACTAACCGTATCATACCAGGTATATTCGGTAATGGTACCAATACCTACTTTTAGGGATTTTCGGTACCAATACCGGTTCGTTACCGAACGGGTACCATCAGCGGTGGATCTAAGAACTTTTTTTTACTGTTTTCCTTTTGGTTTATTCTCAATAATTCTCACTAATTTTTTCCAAATCATACAAGGTTCTCACTAATTTTTCTTATTTTTTCTAAATTGAATAGATTCTGAGGACCCTCAAAAGTAACCTAGATCCTCCCCTAATTACCATAATTACCATGCTCATCCTTAGTGCTGATTCATATGTAAAGTGAAAAAGTCTTGAAAAAACAAAAAAAAAGCCATAATTTCCACAATAATAATTCACTATCTTCAAAAACTCCTTTTCTCACTTTCACCACCCACACTCACGCGCCGCCGCACAACCCCCAAACAATGGCAACAATAACCATCTTCGACCACGAACTCCCAGACTACACCCACAACCTCTACGACGTCACATTCTTCCACCACACCATCTCCACCAACGTCACCGACACCCCCTCATTCGTCGACACATGGATCTCCGACATCCACTGTCTAAACCACTCTCCCATCGTCGGCCTGGACGTCGAATGGAGACCCAACCAATCCCGTAACATCGAAAACCCAGTAGCCACCCTCCAACTCTGCAACAGCCACCTGTCACACCCCAACCAATGGCGGAAACATCGGGATGAGACGAAGTGTGAAGATTGCTAGAGACATCATAATGCTATTTGTGACAATATTTAATCAACCGATTTCATTTCATAAAGTAAATTGTCAACATTACAAGAAATTCAAATACAACAAGTTCAAAGAAGTACATAACAACATAAGCAAAATTGGTACAACATATTAAACCTAAACGTCTATATGTGTATCTAGGCATCAACGCTACTTCTTTTCATAGCATCGTCATCATCAACCTGTAACATGTTTAAAATACAATTCAATGCAAAAGCAAAGGCGAGTATACAAGTTTGATACGTACCTAACAAAAGATAAGTTTTAAACAATTCCTCATAGCAAGCATGCAATTCAAGATAAACAATAAATTTGGCATGTGTCTAACATATCAAACCAATAATGAAACGGAAGATGCTCATAACATAACCACAAGTTTACGGGCGGGCCGTTAATCCTATAGCGCTACATATGTCACGGTTAGGCTTGTACGAAGTTAATGATAAGTTTAACACATAAGTATCACCCAAGTTTAAAGTATCAAGCAATCACGTATACAAGCACGTTATAGGAATGTTTGTGTGTTTAAGCAAAATGTTCATGTGTAAGTTTTTAATAAGTAACATGTTACACCCCAAAAGTGGTAAAAGTAAAGAGGGGAATACGAGTATACTCACACAATTGCTAAGTCTTCCGATTATCCAAGTGTCGATGAGTAGGTTAGGATGATGGAACACCGATGTCACCCTATACGGGCAAGCGATGGTGCATGAGTAAACGGAATTACGTCGAAAGATTGAATTGGAAATTAGAGTATAATTAGTTAATATAAATGTATATATATACATATATATTTATAGGGAGCCGCTAGAATGAGAACCATCTCGAGTTGTAAGAACCGCGAGAACTACACCCCACGGAGCGCCGTTCGCCATGATTTTTTTTACAAGTAGATGTGTATATTATAAACACAGCCGTAAAAAATCATGGCGAACGGCGCTCCGTGGGGTGTAGTTTTTTACACCACAAGTTTGGTGAAAAAAAAAGAAAAAAGAAAAAAAATTAAAAAACACCAAACTTGTGGTGTAAAAAACTACACCCCACGGAGCGCCGTTCGCCATGATTTTTTACGGCTGTGTTTATAATACACACATTTACTTGTAAAAAAAAAATCATGGCGAACGGTGCTCCGTGGGGTGTAGTTCTCGCGGTTCTTACAACTCGGGGTGGTTCTCATTCTAGCAGCCCCCTATATTTATATAGTTTAAGTAAAAAAATCTAAATTAAGTCCATCGATAACATTATAGAAGTATTGTCAAAATAAATATACGTTTATATTTATTGTTATAAAAATCATTTGAACTTCGATACGTTTTCATTAGCGGTTCGCCTAAAAAGTACATATATATTTTAATGAAAATCGGACAGAGTTTCCTCTGTTTTTGGACGACCCTGACAACTAATGCGTCGATATATTTCCAAAAATCCAATCAACAGTAAACGAAACAATATGTTTATACGAGTTATATAACGAAAACGTATGCATTTATACAAGTTACAAGACACGTTTAACGTACAAGTCAAGTAGCTAATGCTTCATGATTAAAACCGTAACTACATATATAAAATTAATAATGATAGTAAAAACGCGTTTGTTAAGATTTTTACCAAGTCTTGGTTCGACAGTTGACCAACAGTTGACCGGTTGACTTTCGTTGACCGATTTGACTCCTGTTGACTGAACCCAAAACGGAGCCTGACCCGAGCCGTCGGCTGTCGGAGCTGAACCAAAACAAACCGAGATGGAACATGAAATCTGACCCGAACGCATCTTGAACCGAAGCTAACCCGTGCCGTGAAACCCGAACCAACTGAAACAAATCGGACTTAGACGACTGAACCAGTTGACCCGTGACTCGAGTGAACGAGGACCCAAACTAAGGCTGACCCGTTGACTGTCGTTCCTGTCGGCCGAGACCCACCCAACCGAGCACTATGAATCAGCATAGCTGAACCGACAAAAATGAATTAGAACGGAATTGAAACTCGAATCGAACTCGTACCTGAATCGAAACAACCCGAAGCTCGAACCACCACCGCCGTCCGTCATTGTCGCCGGCGAGTGGAAGGGTCGGTCTCCGCCGCTGCCGCGCCTTTGTTCTTGGTGCGCCGCCACCTGAGTGGTGGCCGGTGGTTCAGTTATAGCACGAGAGAAGAGAGAGCGAGACAGGGGGGTGGTTGTCGGCTGGAGAAGAAAGGAAGACGAGGGTGTGGGTGTGAGTGAAAGATGGAGGAGGCTGCCATGGTTAGGATTTGCTATTATGTTTGTGTATGTTGGCAGTGGAGCTCGAGAGAGGAGAAAGGAGATGAGTTGCTTGTGAAATCTGTGTGTGTTTGAAGGAGATGAATGTACAGAGGAGTTTGTGTGTGTATTGTTGTTTATAAGTTACAGAAAACAAAAGTTGGGAGGGAACGAGATGACAGCGGCTGAAGATAAGTGAAAGGGGATTAGGGTTTAGAGTTTTCTTATAAAGGTAGGTTTAGTTAGTGGGTTGGGTTTCAGGCTAGATTTAACGAGAGTATAAAAGACTTAAGAGTCGAGTTATGCTTGATGTCACGACTGGAGAGCAGTGGTTAGTCTGCGCGCTTGTGGGGATGGTGACCCGGGTTCGAGTCCCGCGGTCATCATTTTTGTGATGTTATTTGCCTTTTTGCTGTTTTTAAAAGAAGCTTACACTTTCAACAATGTACATAAATCACCCATGAACTTTGACTAGTCAAGTTATGTTGTTTTAACGAAGGAAACTAACTTTACAAATTAAATTAACTAGGTTAGTTTATACTACTAACTTTAAAATTTAACGAGACTAACTAGATTATTATGAAAATAAACTTTTTAAATTGTAAACTTAATTAATTTAATTGATCAAACAATGAAAAATTAACCATATTTATAACGAATCAAAATAAAGATAAAAGATTTCCGACGATATAACGGATTATAATTTTTGAAAGAGCCAAACTTCTAAAAAAAGATTTTTAAGTCTCGATTTCTAAATTAGGAAAGTTGTGGAAACGCGGAGCGTTACAGTCTCCCCTCTTTTAGGAAATTTCATCCCGAAATTTATTCAAGAGAAAGGTCCGAAAGGGTTTTTTGGCAAACCAAAGATGACTGTTTAAAATTGAGGCTTTGGAGTTTGAGACAACGGAGAATAATTGAGGTATAAGGGTGAACGATTGATCTAATAACGATTATGAGTATAAGAATAGCATAAGAATTGGGTATACGAAAGTAGCGTGTTAAAGATGAAGTCTTGTCGTGGATAATCGGATATAATGCGTTTGTGAGTTGTTTAAAGTTTGTATTAGGTCCAAAGGTCTGCAAACACTGAATTTCTCATGGCACGTTTTACGAAAGTTTGGTAACATGGGGAAAACACTTATATATAGGAAGTACCAGCGGCGTATCCACCATGTTTTGACCACATTACGCCCGTTCCGTATTCGGTGTCATGTTACGTTCCGTGTCTTACCATACATAGTAGTACACTCTAGGGTTCTCATACGCCTATCACTATAATCCCGTGTGCACCCGCGATTATATTGATCGTCGCATGATCTGCATAGCTTGTACTAGTTGTGTACGAATCAGGGTATACATAATTTGAAAAGTGAGAGCGTGTATGTATAAGAATGTAGTATGTAAGCAAGTCCATGCTTATGTATGTATGGGACCCACGCAAGCAAATCTCTCGGATTACGCTCGCGTATAGGTACGAATGTATAAATCATGTTTATGAAAGAAAGTATGAGCATAAGTTTAAGTATGAATACGCATGTATGTATGAGCATAATCATAAACGTGTAAGTAGTATGTGTACAAGCATAAGCATAAAAACGTATAAGTAGTATGTGTATAAGTATAAGCATAAAACGTATGACTATAAGTGTAGGTAAGAATAATTAAATTTACGTATATAGTGTATGTTAGGGCATCACGAATTTAAGTGCATGAAAGCGTTAAAAGGTTTAGTATGTAAATACGAACGATATAAATGATGTTATCACGAGATATCGACTAAAATGTGTATGATGATATGCATGCATAGTTGTTTAAACAAAACGTTGAGTTTATGGAATCAAAATTAAATTGAGCTTGGTTTGAAAGGTAGAATATAGTTTGTATATGTAAAGGAACATAAAGTACTCATTGGTTAAGCATAATGTATTTTGTAATGAATGGAAATGCTACTTTTGTTTTAAAAAGTTTACGTAATCCGAAGATGGTCGGTCCCCATGTCTTCTTGCCCACGTGTTTTGTAAATTGGTGTAGGAGAAAAAAGAGTTTTCGATAAAAATAAGTCTGTTTCATCAAACATGAAATTATAAATTTAGGAGGTTCTTGTGAAAAGAAATTTAACAAAAGGGCTTAGTGATTGTTAAAAGTTTTAACAAATGATTTGTTGATGTCGAAAAGAGTATTTGGTAAAACGATCATATAACATCTATGAGATCTTATAAGTAATTGAGAAAGGTTAGGTTGATTCGATTAAGAATGGAAGTCTCTAGTATGATGATATAATGTGAACGTATTTTTGTTAATAAATCGGATATGAAGTTCATGGGCAAGAGATTCATTAGACCGATTAAATTGATAGGTAGCATTTCGGAAGGTTTGGAAATTCGTGTAGTAAAACGTTTAAGACATGATTAAGAATTTCGTGTATACGATTTTTGTGAAATATATAATGGAATAAAGAATACGTTTGATAAAATAATAAATTTTGAAAATCGCATAAGGATGGATTTGATTAATGATAAACAATTTAGGTATAAAATATGATCGAGTTTGCATAATAAGACATTTTAAAAGAACGCTTTGGTAACGATCACCTAGGTAAGGGAATCATCCCTAACTCGTCGGTGAGGTTGTTTTAAGAAAAGAAGGAGTGGAGCTAATCGTCAAGGTAAGGAAATCACTCTTATCTTGATGGTATGCCTCCATTTTGGCGTTACAAAAAATGTAAACAAAATTGAGTGACGTTTTGAAATCATGCATATGTATAAATGTATGAAAAAGATTTAATATGTTGTGTGTGTGTGAGGAGTAAATATCGAAATTAAATTCGAATTAGAAAGATTGCATCGTATAAAATAAATAGTAGAACACATGTTTGATTAAAATTTGGGATGGTTCCAAAACGGAACTTTGACTACCCAAAGTGGTCGAAAAGTCTTTCGAGTTTGAGGAGCATGCTTTGGCCTAATAGGTGAAATACTCTCGCCGACAAGTCGGTTAACGGTATTTACCCTTCCGGTTACTTCATGTCCCCAAATCAATTGAAATTTCGAGACTTGGCGGGATTAATGAAAATCAAGGAGTGGAACTAGTCGACAAGGTGCGGGTTTCACCCCTAACTTGTCGATTTAGTATCCTAAGTGTGATTGGTACTCGTCGGGTCAAAATTTAAATTTCAACCCTTTGACGAGGGTCCACTAGAATTTGAAATTTGAATCTCTCCATCAAGGTGAGGATTTCACTCCTAACTTGATGGTGAATTTCGTGTAAGAAGAGAATAATATAAGGATTGAGAGTCATTCCCCAAATTGTGGGTTTCACGCCTATTTTGGTGAAGTTGTCTTGTTTGTGTATTATGAGTGTTTTCGGATTTAGAAATATCGAGCAAAATGCATGAGGGAAGTGTATGTCAAAGGAATACACAAACAAGTATAAACACGTAAGAGGGCATACCAAGAATGTTACATAAATGATGAAATGATAAATCAAGTATTAACATAACACATAGAGAAATAGGTCAAGAATAATACGTAAAGGATCGAACAACGAAACAAGTATTAACACATAATAAGACAAGCATTATGCATAAGAATAACATGTCGAATATTACCCACGAGTGATATACATGTTTAAAAGAGCATAAATAAGAAACAAATAAAGTATCATGTAGTAGTTCAAGCAAAACATACGAATAAGGCTCTAAAACTATAGATAGGTAAAAGCATTCCTACTTTTCCTAATTCCCTATAGTTATGGCTCTGATACCAATCTGTCACACCCCAACCAATGGCGGAAACATCGGGATGAGACGAAGTGTGAAGATTGTTAGAGACATCATAACGCTATTTGTGACAATATTTAATAAACCGATTTCATTTCATAAAGTAAATTGTCAACATTACAAGAAATTCAAATACAACAAGTTCAAAGAAGTACATAACAACATAAGCAAAATTGGTACAACATATTAAACCTAAACATCTATATGTGTATCTAGGCATCAACGCTACTTCTTTTCATAGCATCGTCATCATCAACCTGTAACATGTTTAAAATACAATTCAATGCAAAAGAAAAGGCGAGTATACAAGTTTGATACGTACCTAACAAAAGATAAGTTTTAAACAATTCCTCATAGCAAGCATGCGATTCAAGATAAACAATAAATTTGGCATGTGTCTAACATATCAAACCAATAATGAAACAGAAGATGCTCATGACATAACCACAAGTTTACGGGCGGGTCGTTAATCCTATAACGCTACATATGTCACGGTTAGGCTTGTACGAAGTTAATGATAAGTTTAACACATAAGTATCACCCAAGTTTAAAGTATCAAGCAATCACGTATACAAGCACGTTATAGGAATGTTTGTGTGTTTAAGCAAAATGTTCATGTGTAAGTTTTTAATAAGTAACATGTTACACCCCAAAAGTGGTAAAAGTAAAGAGGGGAATACGAGTATACTCACACAATTGCTAAGTCTTCCGATTATCCAACTGTCGATGCGTAGGTTAGGATGATGGAACACCGATGTCACCCTATACGGGCAAGCGATGGTGCATGAGTAAACGGAATTACGTCGAAAGATTGAATTGGAAATTAGAGTATAATTAGTTAATATAAATGTATATATATATACATATATATTTATATAGTTTAAGTAAAAAAATCTAAATTAAGTCCATCGATAACATTATAGAAGTATTGTCAAAATAAATATACGTTTATATTTATTGTTATCAAAATCATTTGAACTTCGATACGTTTTCATTAGCGGTTCGCCTAAAAAGTACATATATATTTTAATGAAAATCGGACAGAGTTTCCTCTGTTTTTGGACGATCCTGACAACTAATGTGTCGATATATTTCCAAAAATCCAATCAACAGTAAACGAAACAATATGTTTATATGAGTTATATAACGAAAACGTATGCATTTATACAAGTTACAAGACACGTTTAACGTACAAGTCAAGTAGCTAATGCTTCATGATTAAAACCGTAACTACATATATAAAATTAATAATGATAGTAAAAACGCGTTTGTTAAGATTTTTACCAAGTCTTGGTTCGACGGTTGACTAGCAGTTGACCGGTTGACTTTCGTTGACCGATTTGACTGCTGTTGACTTAACCTAAAACGGAGCCTGACCCGAGCCGTCGGCTGTCGGAGTTGAACCAAAACAAACCGAGATGGAACATGAAATCTGACCCGCACGCATCTTGAACCAAAGCTAACCCGTGCCGTGAAACCCGAACCAACTGAAACAAATCGGACTTAGACGACTGAACCAGTTGACCCGTGACTCGAGTGAACGAGGACCCAAACTAAGGCTGACTCGTTGACTGTCGTTCCTGTCGGCCGAGACCCACCCAACCGAGCACTATGAATCAGCATAGCTGAACCGACAAAACTGAATTATAACGGAATTGAAACTCGAATCGAACTCGTACCTAAATCAAAACAACCCGAAGCTCGAACCACCGCCGCCGTCCGTCATTGTCGCCGGCGAGTGGAAGGGTCGGTCTCCGCCGCTGCCCCGCCTTTGTTCTTGGTGCGCCGCCACCTGATTGGTGGCCGGTGGTTCAGTTATAGCACGAGAGAAGAGAGAGCGAGACAGGGGGGTGGTTGTCGGCTGGAGAAGAAAGGAAGACGACGGTGTGGGTGTGAGTGAAAGATGGAGGAGGCTGCCATGGTTAGGATTTGCTGTTAGTTTGTGTATGTTGGCAGTGGAGCTCGAGAGAGAGGAGAAAGGAGATGAGTTGCTTGTGAAATCTTTGTGTGTTTGAAGGAGATGAATGTACAGAGGAGTTTGTGTGTGTATTGTTGTTTATAAGTTACAGAAAACAAAAGTTGGGAGGGAACGAGATGACAGCGGCTGAAGATAAGTGAAAGGGGATTAGGGTTTAGAGTTTTCTTATAAAGGTAGGTTTAGTTAGTGGGTTGGGTTTCAGGCTAGATTTAACGAGAGTATAAAAGACTTAAGAGTCGAGTTATGTTTGATGTCAAGACTGGAGAGCAGTGGTTAGTGTGCGCGCTTGTGGGGATGGTGACCCGGGTTCGAGTCCCGCGGTCATCATTTTTGTGATGTTATTTGCCTTTTTGCTGTTTTTAAAAGAAGCTTACACTTTCAACAATGTACATAAATCACCCATGAACTTTGACTAGTCAAGTTATGTTGTTTTAACGAAGGAAACTAACTTTACAAATTAAATTAACTAGGTTAGTTTATACTACTAACTTTAAAATTTAACGAGACTAACTAGATTATTATGAAAATAAACTTTTTAAATTGTAAACTTAATTAATTTAATTGATCAAACAATGAAAAATTAACCATATTTATAACGAATCAAAATAAAGATAAAAGATTTCCGACGATATAACGGATTATAATTTTTGAAAGAGCCAAACTTCTAAAAAAAGATTTTTAAGTCTTGATTTCTAAATTAGGAAAGTTGTGGAAACGCGGAGCGTTACACCACCGTTGCCTCATCTTCCAGATCCTCCACGCGGCGTGCCCCAATCGCTGAAAAACTTTTTACGAAACCCTAACTATACGTTCACAGGGGTTGGGATTGAGAGCGATGTTGAGAAGCTGGTTGTGGATTATAACCTTGGGGTTGAGAAGATGGTGGATGTGCGTACGTTAGCGGCGGAGGCATACGGTGTGAGGGAGTTGAAGAATGCTGGGATTTAGAGTTTGACAGAACTGGTGCTTGGGAAAGAGGTTAATAAGCCGAAAGGGGTGACGTTGAGCCGGTGGGATAATCAGTGGTTGACTCCGGCTCAGGTGCAGTATGCTTGTGTTGATGCGTTTTTGAGTTTTGAGATTGGTAGGGTTTTGATTTCTGGGAGTCAGAATTGATTGTTATGTATATGATTTGGGATTTATGTTTGATTTAGTGTTTTATGTGTGTTTAATATGTGTTGCTCGTGGATGATGATTGTTTGATCATTGAAGGTTTAGGGTTTCTGTTAACTAAATGATCTTGTTTTGATTTAGTGTTTTATGTGTTTAATATGTGTTGTTGGTGGATGATGATTGTTTGATCATTGAAGGTTTAGGGTTTCTGTTTACTAAATGATCATGTTTAGGATTTGGATGTGTCTATTTGGTTAAACTGAATGTTGGTTTTCTGCAAATTGTGGTTAACATTTATTAATGTTGTTTTTTTTCTTTTTGCTATAAGTCATCTGTTCTATAATTTGGATATGCTCAAGAATTTCTAACAAATGGTCGGCTTGTTCAATTGAGTATTTGAGTTGACTTTTGTATGTGAGGTTTTGAGGGTGATATATGGAGGTTGCATGATGGAGAGGCTAACATCTTAATTTTTGTATTAAAGTCTTGGTGATGAACGAAGTTTATTAGATGAATGATGCATAGGATTTAGGGATGTTGAAGGTTCGGATTGATTGTTTTAGTCGAAAATTATGGGCGGATACACTATTTACGGTTTTAGGAAACAACAAACTGAATTGGCCGGCCATGAACATCTATTATAGCTTTCGCGGTAGAAAGGAATAGACGACCTAAGATGAGTGAAACACAAGAGTGTCGACTAGGATCCTCGCCCATGTCTAGAACAACAAAATCAGTAGAAAACACAAACTTACCTGCTTTTACTAGCACGTTTTCAACTATACCTCTAGGAAATTTCACTGAATGATCGGCGAGTTGAACATTCATGTAGGTCGGGGTCGGCTCTCCTAGCTTAAGCTTCTTAAACACAGAATATGGCATCACATTTATACTAGCTCCTAGGTCGGCCAAAGCAGTCCTAAACTCATAACCCTCTATCTCATAAGGAATGGTGAAACTTCTCAGATCTGGCATCTTTCCGGGAAGTTTGTTTGAGATCATCGCAGAACATTCCTCACTCAATGTAATAATCGAAAGATCCTCAATTTTCTTCTTATTGAGCAAGAGTCTCTTGAGAAACTTGGCAAATTTAGGCATTTTAGCCAAAGCCTCAAGGAAGGGAATGTCTACGTGGAGCTTTTTGATCATCTCCAAAAACCCATTATACTGAGCAATTTGCTTCTTGTTCAAAAGTCTCATAGGGTATGGAGGAACGGGCTCATACACTTCAACCGGTACTTCTACTTTCTCTTCCTCTGGTTCAACCACCTTCTCAACTACCTTTTTCGGGTCTACCTCTTTCTCAACAACCCTCTCAGGTCCTCTCACCTTTTCTCTTTCAAACCCTCATCAACAAATCCTGTGCTCCTACCGCTACGTGTGAACACGACATGTAACTGGGCATGAGGGTTAAGCTGCATGGTGCTAGGGAATGAACCTGCGGGCCTCTCAGTCATCCTACTGGCCATTTCTTCTACGGTCCTCTTTAGACTATGCATGGTGGACCCCTAATTCGTAAACATCAACTCAAACTCCTGGTTTTTCTTCAGCTGCTCCTGATGTCTAGCCTCACCCTACATCACTATCGACTCTAGGAGTTTGTTCATCCTACTCTGGCTCTCCTCATTCCTCTTTTAAAAACTCACTCAGCCCAGACTTAGGCTCTCCACTACTCTGTCCATCAGCAGGGGTCTGAAAGAGAATCTGACATGGTTGGAATCCAGGGGGATTCCCACCTCGCCAATTCGAGGTTTGGCGTGGCTGCCATCCAGAGTTGTAACCCTGGCCTCTTCCCTGGTTCTGGACAAAACTCAACTCCTCCTCAGATCCTACAGGGCAATTTATCGTCTCATGCCCACCTCTACACACCTCACACTTAGAACTAATCTTAACCTGAATGTCCTTGACCATCTTTGTTAAGGATTCGACCTGGGTGGCTAAAGCTACACTAGAATCTATCGTATGAATACCTTTAGGGGCAGCAGTAACGCCCCAAAGCCTGGCTCGGTGTAAGTACTGGTGGCTAGATCCTCTATCATCTCAAGACGCTCAGCAGCTGTCTTGGTCTTCATCATGTTGCCTCATGCTGTGGAGTCAAGCAGTCTCTTAGTTGCTTCAGAAAGTCCATAATAGAATTTCTCCACGACTCTCCACTCCCCAAGCCCATGGTGAGGGCACTTGTTCAGCAGCGCCTTAAACCTATCCCAAGTCTCGTAGAAAGACTCCCCCGGCTGCTCGGTGAATGCATAGATAAAATATCTAAGACGAGTTGTTTTAGCAGGTGGGAAGTGTTTTGGTCAAAAATCACACAAGGATAATGCAACCAAACTCTCTGTTAACGGGGAATGATGCTTGTAATGATGAATAAAGAAAAGGATCACTTATATGTAAACTGCTCAAGTGACACAAAGATTTTATACGAGGAAAAAGCCCTTGATCAATGAATGATCTCCGGCATAAAAAACCTCGGGTGATGGAAACTACCGATCACCAAACTTCAATATAATAAACAATGTTTACAACTTCGGATGGTAACGAACTAGGTACAAGGATCACTATGGTGTAGTATGCTAGAGTGTGTAAGAAATGTGTGTTGTCCTTTCCGAATGCTTGAGAGTGCCCTTTATATAAGTGTGTGTGGTTGAATTTAGGTAAGTCACCTAACTACTAGCTCGTTACCCCTTTAGAAACAGAAGTAAATTTAGCCTAACTAATTGCCCGTAATTTGTGCTAAGTTTCCATATTCTCCACAACGTCTATTTCTGGTTATGCATGTGCGAAATTAGCGTGAAAGATTCCTTAATAATGCTGCCAAGACCAGGTCCAACTCGTAATTCCTGCAAAACAACATTAAATTCAAAGAGAACAATCGTTAGTATGAGGATCCTTAGGATGATCCATTATCCTGATCCTGAAGTTCTTCTGAGGATCACTATCTGCCACAGAAACAAGGATCATTATTAGGATATTAGGTAAGGATCACAGGTCATTAAAAATCCTGCCTTAACAATTGGCCCCAAAATATAAGGAGTAATTATATAATATTAACGAGTTATATTTTGCTGATCTTATCTGTAACTAACTCAACGGATATATAGCCGTTGTGAACGAACTATCCGTTGCAATCCTGACGTCATGGAGGTGACAGCCCTGCACAAATCATGATTATAAATAGAGATAGGGATAGGATCGTTTGCATTTAAAATCAAGAACTTCTCCCTTTATAACCGCAACCAGAGGATTGAACAGGTATTCCCCTTCATCTTCTCTCTTGCTTGCTCTGTTTTTCTTTTCGTATCTATTTCGTTCAAAAAATGTTGCTCCAGAATTCTCCTACCAAGGATCAGCAGAAAGAAAGCCCCTTCAAGAGCCAAGGGATCGTTACAAATTCTGCTAAAGAACGCTGTATCTTCGCTGATCCTCAGATTGATAGGATTCGGTGCTGTTTTCCTGTAAATACTGTGTTCAAAGCCTATGATCCTTCTGCCCTGAGCGATCACACCTCCGATTCATGGGTTGCCTTTCCTGTGACCCCGTTTGCCATAGGTTACATGTATCCCTTTCCAGCCTTCACCCATGCCTTCTTCTCTTTGACCGGCATATCTTATATCCAGGCTATGCCGATGATCTGGAGGGTTTTGTATACCCTTGAGAGGATCATCGAGCAAGAGGGGATAGACTTAGGTATGGCCGAGTTAGGTGAGCTGTACGATCTGACCACCTTTGGTTCCCATCGTTATCTGTTCAAACGTAGACCTGGGGAGGAGCATCCGATCTTCAAGGCTACCAAGAATGATACTAACTGGAAGCGGCATATCTTTTTTGTAAGGAGAGATACCATCCCTGATGGGAAGGATTTGCCCAAGAAGTGGGCTACCCATGGTAGGATAGAGGATCCTGGGAAGGATCACCATAGAACTTATCCTTTAGTATAAGGATCGCTGACGTTCTGTTGTTTTCTTGTTGTGCAGCTATATCCGTTTCACATCTTAAGTTGACTCCTGCTGCGAAAGAGAGACTCTTGGCCTTTAAGAAGCTTGATCCTGAAATAAGAACTTTCAAGATTACCACCCAGGATTCTCAAGAAGTATCCTCTGCTTCTGTCACAATGTCAAGTAAGTATCCTTATTTAAGGAGTATTTATATAATGAGAGTCAAATAAAATTAAGATACTTATCTTGTTTTGGTTGTGCAGGCGCTGGAAAATCCACCAAATCTTCCTCGAAGTTCGGAATCACTGATCTTACTAACGTCAAATCCTCTAAGAAGAAGACTCCTGCTGCTAGCCCAACTGCTTCGGCCCTTAAAGCACCCCTCAGAGGAAAGGGAGGAAAGAAGAGAAAGACCTCCGAGGCTGAGGATCTGCAAGGCCTTCCCTTGATCCGCCAACAGTTCCTGGACTATTTTAGTGAGGTAAGGATCACTGTCCCTGCTTACATATCCTGCTTGTTTAAGGATCACTTGGCTTCTGACATCATTCCTTTGTCTTCCTTGCAGAAATTTGCGGAGATAGAGACATATGTTGGCCATGTTGAGGATCAGGATCGCCAGATTGCTGATCTTCAACAGGTTGCCGTGCTGAAGGATCTCAAGATAGCCGATCTTCAGAAGGAGCTTCAGGCCACCAAGAATGATGCTGCCAAGATGCTGATCAACTTCGACTATGAGAAGCACGAGATCACCCAGGATGCCAAGGTCTCTGCCGCGATAACTATGTACAAGATCCAGCTGCAAATGGCCATGGAAGCTCAGGATCCTGCTTTTGATAAGAGCACCTGGGATGTCGAAGGCTGGAAGGCTAGGCTGGCTGAACTGGAGGATGATGAAGAGGCTGAGGAGATCCCGATGCTTGAGGGTGGAGGCACTGGCAAGGACCAAGGTGGTGAGGCAAGCGGAGCTGGTGGTGATGGTGCAGCGAAGGATTGAGCTGCAGGATTGGGCGATGATGGAAATTTCGAGACTTAGCCGGAGCCCAATTTTTTTGTTTGGTGGTTGTTTGTTTGGATAGTTTGATGGTTTGTACTTTGAACAATAGTTTTTAGGGTAAGGATCCATGATCCTTTGAACAATAGGTAGGATAATAGGTGGTGGAGGGATCCTCTGTTTGGGGGATTAAGCCACTTGTTATCATGCCGACCTTTATTTCCTGCACTGCTATGACCGCATGAACAATGGACACCCTTTGCCAACCCATGTGGACGAGCCACGTTTTGTTGGTAGAAACGTGGGTTGGCAATTTTGACAACTTTAAAGGGTTAAATATTTTGTGAATGAATAAAACTTTAACTTTTGACTTATCTTGTGATGTTATCCTTGTATATCCTTTAAACTTTCAATTGTTTTGATTTATACTTGTCTGAGTAAGCAAATTATGTTTAAGAAATTTAGGATATGATCCAGGATCAAATATCCTATAGTCGAAAACTTCCAAAAAGTAGTTAATTTTAAGGATCAGTTGTCAAAGTGTAGGGGTTATTCAAAATAATGAATAAAATCAAAACAGTTAAGGATCATACCTGAGAATCCAAGTTAGGATCCTAACCTTTAACACTATAATCAGGATAACCATAAGAAAAACCTTAGTGGATAATAAGGATTGAGGATCCTTAGTTGTTTAACTTCAAAAACCTGAAAATAGAATATAACTTGGGACTAAGCCAATATAAAAGACAAGTTAGTAACTGGGGACAAGCCCAACAATTCTGGGGACAAGCCCAAAGGATAACTGGGGACAAGCCCAAAGGATAACTGGGGACAAGCCCAAAGATCATAGGTGAACTGGAGTATGGCCCTTACTGGCGACTATCCAAACTTAGTGACATGATAATGCCAAAACCTTAGCTAACGTGAAAACGTTAGAAACCTTAGGAACGGATGTATGGTACGTCTACCATTATACGTAGGATCCTAGGTATAGCCAGTACGATGGAATTATCAGCCCTTAAAGCGAGTACTGGTCCCAAAGACTTGAACTATACTAGGATCATCGTGCGCTACAGGCGAAACTGGGGACAAGCCCAAACAACTGGGGTTGAACCCAAGGATCTGAATTGCTTCTGAAGATTATCAACAATACGCTAAGGATACCTGGACTATCAGAACTGGAAATCTTGTGAGAGAAGGATGAAGGATACATGATCCTTATCCTTAAATAAGAAAATAAGAAAATGAAATAGTTCAAGATTAGGACATTACCAGGGTAAAGATCATTGACACCTCAGGGATCCTTCAAGGATCATATGTGCCAGGAGGATCCTGCTCATATGAAATATTTCTTCAAGTGGACAGCATTCCAGGCTCTTGGTAACAAATTACCTTCCATGGTTAGCAATCTATATGCCCCCTTTCCTGCTTCGGCTTCAATCAAATAAGGGCCTTCCCATTTTGGTGCCAATTTCCCATCAGCAGGATTGGTGGTATTCTGGAATGCTTTTCTCAATACCATATCCCCAACTTGGAATTTCCTTATCCTGACATTTTTGTTGTAAGCACCATCCATTCTTTGTTGGTAGCTAGCCATCCTTATCCTAGCCAGGTCCCTGATTTCCTTAATAGTATCCAAGTCTTGAGCCAGGTTTTCATCATTCTCCTCAGGATCACGGGTACTTGTTCTAGCAGTTGGAACCATCATTTCTGTTGGGATCACTGATTCTGCCCCGAATACCAAAGAGAATGGTGTTTGACCAGTAGCATTCTTGGGGGTTGTCCTATCAGCCCAAAGCACATAAGGTAATTCTTCTGCCCATTTCCCCTTCTTGGATCCAAGTTTCTTCTTCAAATTGTTGATGATGATCTTGTTGGATGATTCTGCTTGACCATTAGCTTGTGGGTGGACTGGTGTTGATGTTATCATCTTAATCCCCCAGCTGTCACAAAAGCTAGTAGTTCTGCTCCCAATAAATTGGGAACCATTATCACATATAATTTCAGAAGGAATGCCAAATCTAGTTATAATATTTCTTTTAATAAAGGATATAACTTCCTTTTCTCTGACTTGGGCGAAGGCTTCAGCCTCTATCCATTTGGAGAAGTAATCAGTCATAGCCAGCATGAACACTTTTCCACCAGGTGCCTTAGGGAGCTTGCCAACTATATCCATCCCCCATCTCATAAATGGCCAAGAGGAGGGTATAGGATGTAGAAATTCAGTCGGCTGGTGAAGGATATTGCTGTGTCTTTGACAAGGATCACACTTCTTAGCATACTCCACAGCATCCCTTTTCATAGTTGGCCAGTAGTATCCTGTCCTTAAGATCCTTGAGAACAATGCCCTGCCCCCAGTGTGGTTTCCGCAATCTCCTTCGTGGAAGTCTTTTAAAACTTCTTGAACTTCAGGATCCTCGATACATCTCAAATATGGTCCTGCAAGAGATCGCTTATACAACATATTATTTGTTTTGGTCAAAAATCACTTAAAGATAATGCAACCAAACTTTATGTAAACGGGGAATGATGCTTGGTATGATGAACAAAGTGAAGGATCACTCAAATGTAAAATGCACAAGTGACACAAGGATTTATACGAGGAAAAAGCCCTTGATCAATGAATGATCTCCGGCATAAAAAACCTCGGGTGATGGAAACTACCGATCACCAAACTTTAATATAACAAATAATGGTTACAACTTCGGATGGTAACGAGCTAGGTACAAGGATCACTATAGTATCGTATGCTAAAGTGTGTGAGAAGTGTGTTGTGTCTTCCGAATGTTCAAGATTGCCATTTATACAAGTGTGTGTGGTTCTATTTTAGGCAAATCACCTAACTACTAGCTCGTTACCCCTTTAGAAATAGAAGTAAATTTAGCCTAAATAATCGCCCTTGAATTGTGCTGAGTTTCTGTTAGGGCTGGATTTTTATTATACATGATCCTTACACGTGATCCTAACCAGTGATCCTTGTTTCTTTGGCAGACAGTGATCCTCAGGAGGACTTCAGGATCAGGATCATGGACCATTACAGGATCCTCATGCTAACAGTTACCTTCGTTTAATACAATGATATTTTGCAGGAACATCTAGCAGGATACGCTCTTAGCATCATAATCAAGGGACGCGTTTTCACAATTATAGCACGAGCTAAATCAGAGATAGACGTTGCAAAGGATATGGAAACTTAGCTTGATTTAAGGGCGGCAATTTAGGCTAGATTGTTTATGTTTCTAAAGGGGTAATGAGCTGATTATTAGTCTTTTTACCTAAAATAGGTCACCTACACTTGTATAAATACCACTCTTCCTCATTTGGAAGAACACACGACAACACACAACACAACTCTCACACGCTTAGACACTCGAAACTATAGTGATCCTTGTACTCAGCTCATTATCATCCGAAGTTGTAACTATATTTTTCTTATATTGAAGTTGGTGATCGGTAGTTGCCATCATCACCCGAGGTTTTTTATGCCGGAGATCATACATTGATCAAGGGCTTTTTCCTCGTATAAATCATTGTGTCTTTGCCTATCTCTCACAAAAGTGATCCTTTACTTTTATAATTAACCAAGCATCATACCCCGTTTACATAAAGTTTGGTTACATTATCCTTGTGTGATTTTTGACCAAAACAGTTTGGCGCCCACCGTGGGGCAATTGGTGCTTCATTCATAAGAAAACTTTTTGTTTGAAATCATTTCGAAGAATTACATGGCTTCATCATTGAAAAACATGTCCACGGCGATGTCTGCAGTCACCTCGTCTCAGAACACTCTGCCTCCTCCACCGGCAGGATCCCAGAAGAATGCTGAGAAGAGACAAACTCCTACTAACTCTAAACCTCCATCTTCTTCTGCTATGAATTCTTATATTCCCAGTACTAGTGATGTATTTACTTTGATTTTGCAGATGAAGGATCGTATGCAGCGGCAGGATGAAACTAATGAAAGGATCCTCAGGGAAATTGGAGATCTCAAAAGACAAAGGAAAACGGCAGAGGATCATTCCCCACTGATGCCCAAATCCTTGAGCTTTGATACTCCAATGATCACTTCTCAGCCATCGGAAATTCCAGATGTGCAAATTATGGGAGAATCAAGAGGATTGCACCTCGGATCAACAGCAATGACTCAGACATCAGGCTCACACTTTCAGCCAGCAGGATCCTATCCCCAGCATATAGGATCCTTCATGAAATCAGGAGCCTATCCGGGAGCGCAGCAGCTTCAAGGATCCTACTTCGTTCCAGGATCATCCCAGGTTCAAGGATCCTCCTTCGTTCCAGGATCATCCCAGATACCAGGATCCCTCCAGATACCAGGATCCTCCCAGATGCCAGGATCCCTAAAAAGTTTGCAAACAGGAAGTCTAGATGTCCATCAAGGGGACTTCATTCCAATGCAGACCATTGCTTCCACTGGTCCCTCCGTTATTCCAGAACCCCAACAATATGGATTCACTAACTTGAACCCAATGGGAGGTAACACTTTAAATAATTATCTTACCACTAACCATGGATTCATGCAGGATACAGGTATCAATCATGCTATGGCCAGGGAGTTGCAGAAGCTAAAAGATATGATCTCAAGTGTCCCAGGGGTAGTCAAGCCTATCCCAGAGATTGCAGATGGAAGCCATAAGGTATCTCGCTTTGCACCACCAATTTGTGATGCGGAGGTACCCAAAAGGTTCCATATCCCTACTATGAAGCTGTATGATGGTACAACGGATCCTGAGGAGCACATAGCACAATACAGGGAAAGGATGGAGATCAATCCAATCCCGGAAAAGCTAAAGGAAGCATGCCTATGTAAAGGATTTGGATCCACTCTTACTGGATCAGCTCTTAAATGGCTGCTAAGTCTTCCCCCTTACTCTATTACTTCATTTGCTAATTTAGTTAATTTATTCAATAACCAATTTTCTTGTAGTAGAAAATTTGAAAGATTAACTAGTGATTTGTACAGGATAACTCAAAATCATAATGAATCATTAAGGGATTATATAACTAAATTTAGTAAAGAATCCTTGGACATTCCCAACTTGGATATGGCTACGGCTGTTGAAGCCTTCAAAATGGGACTGCTTAAGGATTCATTATTCTATGATGATCTTATTATGACACCATGCAGGAATCTAGATGAAGTAAGAACTCGGGCACTCAGGTTCATCCGGCTAGAGGATGACAAGAGGATCCAGGAGAGACAAGTAGGATCCTCAAAACAGGAGAAGCAAGGATCCTCCTTCAAGAACAACAAATTCAAATCCTACCATAGAAATGAGAACCAGAATGTGCACGCTGTTGACCAAGAAGAGGATGATGAGGATTATCCTCCAATCTCAGAATATTGTTTTTCCGTTGATAATCATGAACTAATCCTTGCAATGCAGAATCTAGGTGAAAAAGCTAGGTGGCCCAGGAAGAATGATAAACCATCCGGGACTAAAGACAAGTCAAAATGGTGTGCATACCATGAGGATTTCGGGCATCTAACTGAAGAATGCATAGCTTTAAGAAAAGAGATTGGATATCTGTTAAGCAAGGGGCACCTAAAAGAATTATTGGGAAGAAAAAAGCAAAGGACTCAGGATCCTGAAAGGATCCCTGAAAAGGCTCCAGCACCTCCGGCAAACGCACAAGTGATCAACTTTATTTCCGGAGGATCAGACATCTGTGGTACATCCTTCTCGGCGGCCAAAAGACATGCAAAGGAGTCAAAAATGGATAATGGAGAAAGGCCTATTAGGACATCAAGTGTCTCAGAAGGGAAGATGATAACGTTTGATGAGGATGATCGCATTAACATTCAGGATCCTCATCATGATAGTTTAGTTATTACTCTCTTTATCTCTAACCATTTTGTCCGCAGGATCCTTATCGATGGAGGAAGCTCAATGAACATTATCCAGCTTGATGTTCTGAAGAAAATGGGTATCCCAGAATCGGACATCACACCAAGATCCTCCGTGCTTGTAGGATTCAGTGGAGAAACGAAGAAAACTCTGGGGGACATCAAACTCCCAATCTACGTGGAAGGATTACATAATTATCAGAAATTTTGTGTTATTGACTGTTTGTCTTGTTGCAATGTTATCCTTGGCAGGCCTTGGATACATGATATGAAAGCAGTCCCATCCACCTACCATCAATGTGTGAAGCTCCCTAGCCCATGGGGAATAATCAAGATCGACAGTGATCAGCAGGAGGCCAAGGATTGTTATACATCATCCATGAAGCCAACCTCGAAGCCAAGGAAGCAATAGCAATTACAGTATCCTCCGAGGAATGTCTTGGAGGCAAGGGAACAAGATGTGGACGAAATCCTCTTGGATCCTAGTGATCCTGAATCAAAAATCTATATCGGATCAGGGATCCTCGGCAAGATGAAAGAAGACTTAATATCCTTCCTCAAAAGAAGAAAATCTACCTTTGCTTGGAAACATGAAGATATGACAGGTATATCTAAGGATATTATTACTCACAAACTTGGCATTGACAGGTCTATCAAACCAATCCATCAAAAAAGGAGGAAGTTTGCACCGGAAAGGAATGCCATTATCCAAGAAGAAGTAGAGAGACTACTTCGAGCAGGTATGATCAGAGAGGTAAAGTATCCAAAATGGTTAGCCAATGTGGTCGTTGTCCAAAAGAAAAACGGAAAGTGGAGGGTATGTGTCGATTTCACTGATTTAAATAAGGCATGTCCCAAGGATCCTTTCCCATTACCCCACATTGACTCCATGGTGGATGCAACAGCGGGGCATGAACTGTTAACCTTTATGGATGCATCATCTGGATTCCAACAAATTCAGACGGAACCATCTGACCAAGAGGATACAGCCTTTATGACCCCAACAGGTTTGTATTGTTATATTGCCATGCCTTTTGGATTAAGAAATGCAGGTGCAACATATCTAAGGCTGGTGAATATGATGTTCAAAGATCAAATTGGACAAACTATGGAAGTATACATAGATGATATGGTAGTCAAATCAAAGAAAGCTGAGGATCACCTAAGGGATTTGGAGGAAGCATTTGATATCCTTGATAATTATAACATGAAGCTTAATCCTTCAAAGTGCCACTTTGGTGTTAAGGCAGGTAAATTCCTAGGATATATGGTAACTCAGAGGGGCATTGAGGCAAGTCCGGAGCAAATTAAAGCACTAATAAACATCAAGTCCCCTGCCAATGCTAAGGATGTGCAAAGGCTAACAGGCAGGATAGCAGCTCTGAACAGGTTCATATCAAAATCCTCAGAAAAATGTAAAGAATTTTACGATATCCTAAGGAAGAACAAGAAGTTTGAATGGACTGAGAAACATGAGAATGCTTTACAAGCCCTTAAAGAATATATGTCCTCAGCACCAGCATTATCAAAGCCCGAAAAAGGAGATGTGTTATCCTTATATTTGGCGTTATCCTCAACCGCTGTAAGTGCTGTCCTTGTTAAGGATCACGAAGGTACACAATATCCTATCTACTATGTAAGTAAGAGTTTACTTGATGCCGAATCCAGGTACTCACACCTCGAAAAACTTATTCTTGCATTAATCATGGCATCAACTAAGCTAAGGCATTATTTTGAAACCCATACTATTGTTGTTAGAACTAACTTTCCAATTAAGAATGTCCTCAGGAAACCAGAGATGTCAGGAAGAATGGCTAAGTGGGCAGTAAAGCTTAGTGCCCATGATATAAGATATGAGCCAAGAACAGCCATTAAATCCCAAGCACTAGCTGACTTTGTGGCTGATTTCAGTAGTGATCTACAAAAAGAAGCAGAATTGGAGGTCCAACAGCTGGATGAGACCAAGGATCCTTGGATACTACACACTGATGGATCCTCAAATGTCAAGGGCACAGGGCTCGGGATACTACTAAAATCGCCACAGGGGGACATAATACCCCACTCCATAGCCTGTGAGTTCCAAGCAACTAACAATGAGGCTGAATATGAAGCCTTAATTGCTGGCTTGCAAATTGATAAGGATATGGGGGTAAAATATCTTAAAGTATATGTAGACTCATTATTGATTACCAATCACTTTAATGGATCCTATGCTGTTAAAGGTGAAAAACTAACCAAATATTTAGAGATAGTCAAAGAATTGGCACTCTCTTTTGTTTCTTTCAGCTTAACACAGGTACCAAGGGAGGATAACACGGAAGCTGATGCATTGGCCAACTTAGGATCATCCTTAAAAATTCCAGAAGACATAAGTATCCCTATCATCCATATCCTGGCTCCTGCTATTGAAAATCAAGTAGCCATGGAAATAGAAGAGGATACTGCAGTAATCCCTAGTGAAGAAGCTCAATCTTATGCAGAATCATGGGTCTCACCAATCATGAAATACTTGCAACACGGGGAGATTCCGATGGGAGAAAATCCTAGAGCTTTCAGGATTAAGGTATCTCAATTTACAATCTTAAATAATGTGCTATATAAACGATCCCTTGCAGGACCATATTTAAGGTGTATTGAGGATCCTGAAATTGAAGAAGTGTTGAGAGACTTCCATGAAGGAGATTGTGGAAACCACACTGGGGGCAGGGCATTATTCTCAAGGATCCTTAGAACAGGATACTACTGGCCAACCATGAAAAGGGATGCTGTAGAATATGCTAGGAAATGTGATCCTTGTCAAAGACACAGCAATATCCTTCATCAACCAGCTGAATTGCTACACCCCATACCATCCTCTTGGCCATTCATGAGATGGGGAATGGATATAGTTGGCAAGCTCCCTAAAGCACCTGGTGGAAAAGTATTTATGCTTGCCATGACTGACTACTTCTCTAAGTGGATAGAGGCTGAAGCTTTTGCTCAAGTCAGAGAAAAAGAAGTTATATCCTTTATCAAAAGAAACATTATAACTAGATTTGGCATTCCCTCTGAAATTGTATGTGATAATGGTTCCCAATTCATTGGAAGCAGAACTACTAACTTTTATGACAGTTGGGGAATCAAGATGATAACATCAACACCAGTTCATCCACAGGCCAATGGCCAAGCAGAATCATCCAACAAGATCATCATCAACAATCTGAAGAAGAAGCTAGGATCCAAAAAGGGAAAATGGGCAGAGGAGTTACCTTATGTGCTATGGGCTGATAGAACAACTCCCAAGAATGCCACTGGTCAAACACCTTTCTCTTTAGTATTTGGGGCAGAAGCAGTGATCCCAACAGAGATGGTGATCCCAACTGCTAGAACAAGTGCTCGTGATCCTGAAGAGAATGCTGCAATCCTGGCTCAGGATTTGGATACTATTGAAGAAATCAGGGATCTGGCTAGGATAAGGATGGCAAGCTACCAACAAAGAATGGCTGGTGCTTACAAGAAAAATGTTAGGATAAGGAATGTTTTGGTCAAAAATCACACAAGGATAATGTAACCAAACTTTATGTAAACGGGGTATGATGCTTGGTTAATTATAAAAGTAAAGGATCACTTTCGTGATAAAGATGCAAAGACACAATGATTTATACGAGGAAAAAGCCCTTGATCAGTATATGATCTCCGGCATAAAAAACCTCGGGTGATGGCAACTACCGATCACCAAACTTCAATATAAGAACAAAATGATTACAACTTCGGATGATAATGAGCTGAGTACAAGGATCACTATTGTTTCGAGTGTCTAAGTGTGTGAGAGTTGCGTTGTATGTCGTGTGTGTTCTTCCGAATGAGGAAGAGTGGTATTTATATGTGTGTAGGTGACCTATTTTAGGTAAAAGGACTAATTATCAGCTCATTACCCCTTTAGAAATAAAGACAATCTAGCCTAAATTGCTGCCCATGAATCAAGCCATGTTTCCATATCCTGTGCAACGTCTTTCTTCAATTAAGCTCTTGCCATAATTGTGAAGACGCGTCCCTGGATCATGATGCCTAGAGGGTATCCTGCTAGATATTCCTGCAAAAATAACATTGCATTAAGCGAAGATGATCATTAGTATGAGGATCCTATAATGTCCCATGATCCTGATCCTGAAGTCCTGCTGAGGATCACTGTCTGCCAAAGAAATAAGGATCACTGGTTAGGATCACGTGTAAGGATCACCTATAATAAAAATCCAGCCCTAACAATTGCCCCCAAAATATAAGGAGTTAATTGTAAATAGACGAGTTATATTTTGTTTCGATCTTATCTCCAACGGGCGACTCCGAATAACTAGCCGTTACACATGGACTAGCCGTTGCGATCATTACGTCATTGATGTGATAATCCCTGCAAATCATGATTATAAATAGGAGATAGGGTTAGGATCATTCTGCATTTAAATTCGAGATATCTTCCCTTTATAATCGCTACCGAAGACTGATCAGGTATCCTCTTCTTCTCTCTTTCCTTTCTCCCTTCTCTTTGCTCTGTTTTTTCTGCTCCGTCTCTGTTTCTGTTTCGTCACAAACATGTTGCTCCGGAATTCTCCACACAAGGATTCCAAGAAGGATAGTCCCCTGAAAAGACAAGGGATCATTAAGGATTCTCCTACGGAGAGATGTTGCTTTACCGATGCTCATGTAGATAGGATTCGTCATTGCTTCCCGGCGGATGCCGTGTTCAAATCCTTCACATCCACTGCTTTGAGTGATTTCGTTTCAGACACCTGGGTGATCTTTCCTGCAACTCCATTTATCATAGGATATTCGTATCCTTTTCCGGCCTTCACCCAATCTTTCTTTTCTCTGACCGGCATATCTTATATCCAAGCTATGCCGATGATCTGGAGGGTCTTGTATACCTTCGAGAGGATCATCGAGCAGGAGGGGATTGATTTAGGGATGGCAGAGCTGGCCGCACTTTATGATCTTACCACGTTTGGTTCTCATCGATATTTGTTGAAACGGAAGGCCGGGAAGGATCACCCTGTTTTGAAAGTTACCAAAAATGACACAAATTGGAAGCGTCGTTTCTTCTTCGTGAGAAGGGATTCCCTCCCTAATGGGAATGACCTGCCCAAGGAGTGGGCCACTCATGGTAGGGTAGAGGATCCTCGAAGGATCACTATCAGTCCTGTCTCATATGATGAAGATCACTAATGTCCTTTTTCCTTTGCAGCTATTTTCGTTGCTCACCTAAAATTGACCCCTGCTGCAAGAGAAAGAGTGTTAGCTTTTAAAAAGCTTGATCCTGAGGTTAGAAGTTTTCAAGTCACCATCCAAGATTCACAAGAAGTATCCTCCGCATCTGCCACAATGTCAAGTAAGTATCCACAAAGTGAGTTCTATGCAAAAATGTTAAATAAGCTAGGAGACTTATCTTGTTTTGATTGTGTAGGTGCTGGGAAATCCGCTAAGTCTGCCAAGTCTGCCTCCTTGTTTGGGATTGATGATCTTGCCAACGTCAAGTCTTCGAAGAAGAAGACTTCTGGTGCTAGTCCTTCTGCTTCTGCCCCTAAATTACCCATTAGGGGTAAGGGAAAGAAGAGGAAGGTTTCTGAGGATCTTCAAGGATTTCCCCTAATTCGCCAGCAGTTTCTTGATTCCGTCAACGAGGTTAGGATCACTGCCCCTGTTGGTTATCCTGACGGTTTTTGAGGATCACTCGTGTTTGACGTCATATCCTGTTGTTTTTGCAGAAACTTACTGAAATGGAATCTTATGTCAGCCACGTTGAAGATCAGGATCGCCAGATTGCCGACCTTCACCAGATGGGTGTGCTGAAGGATCTCAAGATCGCTGATCTTGAGAAGGAGATCCGGGCTGTTAAGGATGAGGCTGTCAAAGCATTGATCAAGTTTGACTATGAGAAGCATGACATTACTCAGGATGCTAAAGTCTCTGCCGCGATAGCTATGTACAAGATACAACTGCAGATGGCTACAGAGGCTCAGGATCCTTCCTTTGATAAGAGCACATGGGATGTTGAAGGCTGGAAAGCAAGGCTAGCAGAGTTGGAGGATGACGATGATGCTGAGGATATCCCTATGCTCGAAGGTGGAGATGCTGGCAAGGATCAGGGGGAGGCAAGTGGAGCTGGTGGTGATAGTGCAGCGAAGGTTTGAGCTGCAAGATTGGGCGATGATGGAAACTTCTAGACATAGCCGGAGCCCAATTTTTTAGGATTGGTAGTGGTTTTTTGTGGTAGTGGTGTTTGTGAACAATTATGGTCTGTAATCTCTGAACAATAGATTTTAGGGTAAAGGATCCTGGATCCTTTGAACAATAGGTAGGATTACAAAAAGGTGGAGGGATCCTCTGTTTGGGGGATGAAGCCTTTGTGATCCTGCCGCTTTTCCTGCACAATGCTAAGACCGCATAGACAATGGACACCTTTTGCCAACCCATGTGGACGGGCCACGTTTTGCTGGTAGAAATGTGGGTTGGCAATTTTGACAACTTTTTGAAAGGGTTAATGATCCTTTTGTTTAATAATATAACTTTAACTTTTCTGGCTTATCTCGAGTTGTTATCCTTATCTTCTTGTTTCTTAGTTGTTTTTGTAGTATATTTGTTTAAAGTGGCGAGAGTTGAAAATATGTTACCCAAATTTAGGATATGATCCCGGATCAAATATCCTGATATTGAAAATTTTCAAAGTACTTTAGTTCAAGGATCATAGGTTTGGTTGTCAAAGTATAAGGGTCGGTTAGGATAATGAGTATAATCAAAATAGTCAAGGATCATACCTGAGGATCCAAGTTAGGATCCTAACCTTCAATCGATACAATCGTAGATAAGATTTTGATGGATAATAAGAATTAAGGATCCTTATGTGTTTTACCTTTGACAATCCTGAAAAACGAAGCACAACTTGGGACTAAGCCAATGTAAGAAATAAATTAGTAACTGGGGACATGCCCAAAGGACAACTGAGAATGATCCCGGAGGATCACTGGGGACAAGCCCAAAGGATAACTGGGGACAAGCCCAAAGGATCGTATGTAAACTGGAGTATGGCCCTTACTGGCGACTATCCAAACTTAGTGACATGAAAATGTCAAAACCTTAGCTAACGTGAAAACGTTAGAAACCTTAGGAACGGATGTATGGTACGTCTACCATTATACGGAGGATCCTGGGTATAGCCAGTACGATGAGGTTGTCAGCCCCGGAAGTGGGTACTGGTCCCAAAGACGTGAACTATATCAGGATCATCGTGCGCTGCTGGCGGAAACTGGGGATAATCCCAAGGATAACTGGGGACAAGCCCAAGGATCTGCGTTGCTCTTGAAGATCTTTTGACGATATGCTGAAGATACCTGAACTATCATAACTCAAATGTTTTGTGAGTAGAGGATGAAGGATACATGATCCTTATCCTTAGGTAAAAAGTAAGAAAATGCAATAGTTTCTAGGATAAGGATATTACCAGAGTAAGGATCACTGATATCACCGGGACCCTTCAAGGATGCTTCAATGTAAGGATCACATGCATGAAGGATCATGTTCACAGGAAATATTTCTTTAAGTGAACAGCATTCCAGGCTCTTGGCAATAAGTTTCCTTCCATGGTTAGCAACATGTATGCCCCCTTTCCTGCTTCGGCTTCAATTAAGTAAGGGCCTTCCCATTTTGGTGCTAACTTTCCGTCAGCAGGATTAATAGTGTTTTGGAATGTTTTTCTCAACACCATATCTCCGACTTGGAACTTCCTTATCCTAACATTTTTGTTGTAGGCACCAGCCATTCTTTGTTGGTAGCTTGCCATCCTTATCCTAGCTAGATCCCTGATTTCTTCAATAGTATCCAAATCCTGGGCTAGAATCGTAGCATTTTCTTCAGGATCACGAGTACTTGTTCTAGCAGTTGGGATCACCATTTCTGTTGGGATCACTGCTTCTGCCCCAAATACTAAAGAGAAAGGTGTTTGACCAGTGGCATTCTTGGGAGTTGTTCTATCAGCCCATAGCACATAAGGTAACTCCTCTGCCCATTTCCCCTTCTTGGATCCTAGCTTCTTCTTCAGATTGTTGATGATGATCTTGTTGGATGATTCTGCTTGACCATTGGCTTGTGGATGAACTGGTGTTGATGTTATCATCTTGATTCCCCAACTGTCACAAAAGTTAGTGGTTCTGCTTCCAATGAACTGGGAGCCATTATCACATACAATTTCAGAGGGAATGCCAAATCTAGTTATAATATTTCTTTTGATGAAGGATATGACTTCCTTTTCTCTGACTTGGGCGAAGGCTTCAGCTTCTATCCATTTAGAAAAATAGTCAGTCATGGCAAGCATAAATACTTTTCCACCAGGTGCTTTAGGAAGCTTGCCCACTATATCCATTCCCCATCTCATGAATGGCCAAGAGGATGGTATAGGGTGTAGCAGTTCAGCTGGTTGATGAAGGATATTGCTGTGTCTTTGACGAGGATCACATTCCCTGGCATATTCTACAGCATCCCTTTTCATGGTTGGCCAGTAGTATCCTGTTCTAAGGATCCTTGAGAATAATGCCCTGCCCCCAGTGTGGTTTCCACAATCTCCTTCATGGAAGTCTCTCAACACTTCTTCAATTTCAGGATCCTCAATACATCTTAAGTATGGTCCTGCAAGGGATCGTTTATATAGCACATTATTTAAGATTGTAAATTGAGATACCTTGATCCGGAAAGCTCTAGGATTTTCTCCCATTGGAATCTCTCCGTTTTGCAAGTATTTCATGATTGGTGAGACCCATGATCCTGAATAAGATTGAGCTTCTTCACTAGGGATTATTGCAGTATCCCCTTCTATTTCCATGGCCACTTGATTTTCAATAGCAGGAGCCAGGATATGGATGATAGGGATACTTATGTCTTCTGGAATTTTCAAGGATGATCCTAAGTTGGCCAATGCATCAGCTTCCGTGTTATCCTCCCTTGGTACCTGTGTTAGACTGAAAGAAACAAAAGAGAGTGCCAATTTTTTGACTATCTCTAAATATTTGGTTAGTTTTTCACCTTTAACAGCATAGGATCCATTAAAGTGATTGGTGATCAATAATGAGTCTACATATACTTTAAGATATTTTACCCCCATATCCTTAGCAATTTGCAAGCCAGCAATCAAGGCTTCATACTCAGCCTCATTGTTAGTTGCTTGGAACTTCACAGGCTATGGAGTGGGGTATTATGTCCCCCTGTGGCGATTTTAGTAGGATCCCGAGCCCTGTACCCTTGACATTTGAGGATCCGTCAGTGTGTAATATCCAAGGATCCTCGGTTTCATCCAGCTGCTGGACCTCCAATTCTGCTTCTTTTTGTAGATCACTACTGAAATCAGCCACAAAGTCGGCTAAGGCTTGTGATTTAATGGCTGTTCTTGGTTCATATCTTATATCATGGGCACTAAGCTTCACTGCCCACTTAGCCATTCTCCCTGACATCTCCGGTTTCCTGAGGACATTCTTAATTGGAAAATTAGTTTTAACAACAATAGTATGGGTTTCAAAATAATGCCTTAACTTAGTGGATGCCATGATTAATGCAAGAATAAGTTTTTCGAGGTGTGAGTACCTGGATTCGGCATCAAGTAGACTTTTACTTACATAGTAGATAGGATATTGTGTACCTTCATGATCCTTGACAAGGACAGCACTTACAGCGGTTGAGGATACCGCCTGGTATAAGGATAACACATCTCCTTTTTCCGGTTTTGCTAATGTTGGTGCCGAGGACATATATTCTTTAAGGGCTTGTAAAGCGTTCTCATGCTTCTCAGTCCATTCAAACTTCTTATTCTTCCTTAGGATATCGTAGAATTCTTTGCATTTTTCTGAGGATTTCGATATGAACCTATTCAAAGCTGCTATCCTGCCTGTCAGTCTTTGAACATCCTTGGCATTGGCAGGAGATTTGATATTTACTAATGCTTTGATTTGTTCCGGGCTTGCTTCAATGCCCCTCTGAGTTACCATGTATCCTAGGAACTTTCCTGCCTTAACACCAAAATGGCATTTTGAAGGATTAAGTTTCATGTTGTAATTATCAAGGATATCGAATGCTTCTTCCAAGTCCCTTAGGTGATCCTCAGCTTTCTTTGACTTGACCACCATGTCATCTATGTACACTTCCATAGTTTTTCCAATTTGATCTTTGAACATCATATTCACCAGCCTTTGATATGTTGCACCTGCATTTCTTAGTCCAAAAGGCATGGCAATATAACAATATAAACCGGTTGGGGTCATGAAGGCTGTATCCTCTTGGTCAGATGGTTCCATCTGAATTTGTTGGAATCCAGATGATGCATCCATAAAGGTCAACAGTTCATGCCCCGCCGTTGCATCCACCATGGAGTCAATGTGGGGTAATGGGAAAGGATCCTTGGGACATGCCTTATTCAAATCGGTGAAATCGACACATACCCTCCACTTTCCATTCTTCTTTTGGACAACGACCACATTGGCTAACCATTTTGGATATTTTACCTCTCTGATCATACCTGCTCGAAGTAGTCTCTCTACTTCTTCTTGGATAATGGCATTCCTTTCTGGTGCAAACTTCCTCCTTTTTTGATGGATTGGTTTGATAGTCCTGTCAATGCCGAGTTTGTGAGTAATAATATCCTTAGATATACCTGTCATATCTTCATGTTTCCAAGCAAAGGTGGATTTTCGTCTTTTGAGGAAGGATAGTAAATCTTCTTTCATCTTGCCAAGGATCCCTGACCCAATATTGATTTTTGACTCAGGATCACTAGGATCCAAAAGGGTTTCGTCCACATCCTGTTCCCTTGCCTCCAAGACGTTCCTTGGAGGATACTGTAATTGCTATTGCTCCCTTGGCTTCGAGGTTGGCTTCATAGATGAGGTATAACAATCCTTAGCCTCCTGCTGATCACTGTCGATCTTGATTATCCCCCATGGGCTAGGGAGCTGCACACATTGATGGTAGGTGGATGGGACTGCTTTCATATCATGTATCCAAGGCCTGCCAAGGATAACGTTGCAACAAGATAAACAGTCAATAACACAAAATTTCTGATAATTATGTAATCCTTCCACGTAGATTGGGAGTTTGATGTCCCCCAGAGTTTTCTTCGTTTCCCCGCTGAATCCTACAAGCACGGAGGATCTTGGTGTGATGTCTGATTCTGGGATTCCCATCTTCTTCAGGACATCAAGCTGGATAATGTTCACTGAGCTCCCTCCATCAATAAGGATCCTGCGGACAAAATGGTTAGAGATAAAGAGAGTGATAACTAAACTATCATGGTGAGGATCCTGAATGTTAATGCGATCATCCTCATCAAATGTTATCATCTTCCCTTCTGAGACACTTGAGGTTCTAATAGGCCTTTCTCCATTATCCATTTTTGATTCTTTTGCATGTCTTTTGGCCGCCGAGAAGGATGTACCACAGATGTCTGATCCTCCGGATATAAAGTTAATCACTTGTGCGTTGGCCGGAGGTGCTGGAGCCTTTTCGGGGATCCTTTCAGGATCCTGAGTCCTTTGCTTTTTCCTCCCCAGCAATTCTTTTAGATGCCCCTTGCTTAGCAAGTATCCAATTTCTTTTCTTAAGGCTATGCAATCTTCAGTTAGATGCCCGAAATCCTCATGGTATGCACACCATTTTGACTTGTCTTTAGTCCCGGATGGTTTATCATTCTTCCTGGGCCACCTAGCTTTTTCACCTAGATTCTGCATTGCAAGGATTAGTTCATGATTATCAACGGAAAAACAATATTCTGAGATTGGAGGATATTCTTCATCATCCTCTTCTTGGTCAACAGCATGCACATTCTTGTTCTCATTTCTATGGTAGGATTTGAATTTGTTGTTCTTGAAGGAGGATCCTTGCTTCTCCTGTTTTGAGGATCCTACTTGTCTCTCCTGGATCCTCTTGTCATCCTCTAGCCGGATGAACCTGAGTGCTCGAGTTCTTACTTCATCTAGATTCCTGCACGGTGTCATAACAAGATCATCATAGAATAATGAATCCTTAAGCAGTCCCATTTTGAAGGCTTCAACAGCCGTAGCCATATCCAAGTTGGGAATGTCCAAGGATTCTTTACTAAATTTAGTTATATAATCCCTTAATGATTCATTATGATTTTGAGTTATCCTGTACAAATCACTAGTTAATTTTTCAAATTTTCTGCTACAAGAGAATTGGTTATTGAATAAATTAACTAAATTAGCAAATGAAGTAATAGAGTAGGGGGGAAGACTTAGCAGCCACTTAAGAGCTGATCCAGTAAGAGTAGATCCAAATCCTTTACATAGGCATGCTTCCTTCAACTTTTCTGGGATAGGATTGATCTCCATCCTCTCCCTGTATTGTGCTATGTGCTCCTCTGGATCCGTTGTGCCATCATACAGCTTCATGGTAGGGATATGGAACCTTTTGGGTACCTCTGCATCACAAATTGGTGGTGCAAAGCGAGATATTTTGTGGCTCCCATCTGCAATCTCTGGGATAGGCTTGACTACCCCTGGAACACTTGAGATCATCTCTTTTAGCTTCTGCAACTCCCTGGCCATAGCATGATTGGTACCTGTATCCTGCATGAATCCATGGTTAGTGGTAGGATAATTATTTAAAATGTTACCTCCCATTGGGTTCAAGTTAGGGAACCCATATTGCTGGGATTCTGGAACAACGGAGGGACCAGTGGAAGCAATGGTCTGCATTGGAATGAAGTCCCCTTGATGGACATCTAGACTTCCTGTTTGCAAACTTTTTAGGGATCCTGGTATCTGGAAGGATCCTGGTGTCTGGGATGATCCTGGAACGAAGGAGGATCCTTGAACCTGGGATGATCCTGGAACAAAGGAGGGTCCTTGGCCCTGGAATGATCCTGGAACCAGGTAGGATTCTTGAAACTGCTGTGCCCCCGGATAGGCTCCTGAATTCATGAAGGATCCCATGTACTGAGGATAGGATCCTACTGGCTGAAAATGTGAGCCTGATGTCTGAGTCATTGCTGCCGACTTGAGATGTGATCCTCTTGACTCCCCTATGATTTGCACGTCCGGGATCCCTGATGGCTGGGAAGTGATCATTGGAGTATCGAAGCTCAAGGATTTGGGCATCAGTGGGGAATGATCCTCTGCCGCTTTCTTTTGTCTTTTGAGGTCTCCAATTTCCCTGAGGATCCTGTCATTAGTCTCATCCTGCCGCTGCATACGATCCTTCATCTGCAAAATTAAAGCAAATACATCACTAGTACTGGGAATAGAAGAATTCATAGCAGAAGAAGATAGAGGTTTAGAGAAAGTGGGAGTTGATCTCTTCTCAGTATTTTTCTGAGATCCTGCCGGTGGAGGAGGCAAAGTGGTCTGTGATGAGGTGACTGCAGACATCGCCGTGGACGTGTTCTTCAATGATGAAGCCATGTAACTCTTTGAAATGATTTCGAACAAAAGATTTTCTTATGAATGAAGCACCAATGGCCCCACGGTGGGCGCCAAACTGTTTTGGTCAAAAATCACACAAGGATAATGTAACCAAACTTTATGTAAACGGGGTATGATGCTTGGTTAATTATAAAAGTAAAGGATCACTTTCGTGATAAAGATGCAAAGACACAATGATTTATACGAGGAAAAAGCCCTTGATCAGTATATGATCTCCGGCATAAAAAACCTCGGGTGATGGCAACTACCGATCACCAAACTTCAATATAAGAACAAAATGATTACAACTTCGGATGATAATGAGCTGAGTACAAGGATCACTATTGTTTCGAGTGTCTAAGTGTGTGAGAGTTGCGTTGTATGTCGTGTGTGTTCTTCCGAATGAGGAAGAGTGGTATTTATATGTGTGTAGGTGACCTATTTTAGGTAAAAGGACTAATTATCAGCTCATTACCCCTTTAGAAATAAAGACAATCTAGCCTAAATTGCTGCCCATGAATCAAGCCATGTTTCCATATCCTGTGCAACGTCTTTCTTCAATTAAGCTCTTGCCATAATTGTGAAGACGCGTCCCTGGATCATGATGCCTAGAGCGTATCCTGCTAGATATTCCTGCAAAAATAACATTGCATTAAGCGAAGATGATCGTTAGTATGAGGATCCTATAATGTCCCATGATCCTGATCCTGAAGTCCTGCTGAGGATCACTGTCTGCCAAAGAAATAAGGATCACTGGTTAGGATCACGTGTAAGGATCACCTATAATAAAAATCCAGCCCTAACAAGGAAGTTCCAAGTCGGAGATATGGTGTTGAGAAAAGCATTCCAAAACACTATTAATCCTGCTGACGGGAAGTTAGCACCAAAGTGGGAAGGCCCTTACTTGATTGAAGCTGAAGCAGGAAAGGGGGCATACAGATTGCTAACTATGGAAGGAAACTTGTTACCAAGAGCTTGGAATGCTGTTCACTTAAAGAGATACTTTATGTGAACACGATCCTTCAAGCATGTGATCCTTACATTGAAGTATCCTAAAAGAATCCCGGTGATGTCAGTGATCCTTACTCTGGTAATATCCTTATCTTAAAACTATTACATTTCCTTACTTTTTACCATAGGATAAGGATCCTGTATCCTTCATCCTCTTCTCACAAACCATTTGAGTTATGATAGTTCAGGTATCTACAGCATATCGTCAAAGATCATCAAAAGCAACGCAGATCCTTGGGCTTGTCCCCAGTTATCCTTGGGATTATCCCCAGTTTCCGCCAGCAGCGCACGATGATCCTGATATAGTTCACGTCTTTGGGACCAGTACCCACTTCCGGGGCTGACAACCTCATCGTACTGGCTATACCCAGGATCCTCAGTATAATGGTAGACGTACCATACATCCGTTCCTAAGGTTTCTAACGTTTTCACGTTAGCTAAGGTTTTAACATTTTCATGTCACTAAGTTTGGATAGTCGCCAGTAAGGGCCATACTCCAGTTTACATATGATCCTTTGGGCTTGTCCCCAGTTATCCTTTGGGCTTGTCCCCAGTGATCCTTTGGGATCATCCTCAGTGATCCTATGGGCTTGTCCCCAGTTATCCTTTGGGCTTGTCCCCAGTTACTAACTTATCTTTTATATTGGCTTAGTCCCAAGTTATATTCCATTTTTCAGGTTTTCGAAGTTAAACAATTAAGGATCCTTAATCCTTATTATCCATTAAAGTTTTACTTATGGTTATCCCGATTAAAGGTTAGGATCCTAACTTGGATCCTCAGGTATGATCCCTAACTATTTTCAATTTCATTATTCAATTGAATAACCTTTAGACCTTGACAACTGAACCTATGATCCTTAAATAAACTACCTTGAAAATTTTCGATTATAGGATATTTGATCCAGGATCATATCCTAAATTTCTTAAACATAATTTGCTCAACTTTTCTTACTCAAACAAACATGTGTCAAAACAATTGAAAATAAAAAAGATAATAACACAAGATAAGTGACAAAAGTTTAAGATTTTATTTATTAACGAAAGGATTAACCCTTCAAAAGTTGTCAAAATTGCCAACCCACATTTCTACCAGCAAAACGTGGCCCGTCCACATGGGTTGGCAAAGGGTGTCCATTGTCTTTGCGGTCTTAGCAGGTGCAGGAAAGTAAAAGCGGCAGGATCACAAAGGCTTTATCCCCCAAACAGAGGATCCCTCCACCTTTTGTAATCCTACCTATTGTCCAAAGGATCCAGGATCCTTAACCCTAAAAACTATTGTTCAAAGATTACAGACCATCAACCACAAAAACTACTACCAAAATTTAAAAATTGGGCTCCGGCTATGTCTAGAAGTTTCCATCATTGCCCAATCTTGCAGCTCAAACCTTCGCTGCACCATCACCACCAGCTCCACTTGCTTCACCCTGATCCTTACCAGCATCTCCACCTTCAAGCATAGGGATATCCTCAGCATCATCATCATCCTCCAACTCTGCCAGCCTTGCCTTCCAACCTTCCACGTCCCATGTACCTTTGTCAAAGGAAGGATCCTGAGCCTCTGCAGCCATTTGCAGCTGGATCTTATACATGGTTATCGCAGCAGAGACCTTAGCATCCTGGGTGATATCATGCTTCTCGTAGTCAAACTTGATCAATGCTTTGACAGCTTCATCCCTGGTAGCCCGGAGCTCCTTCTCAAGATCGGCTATCTTGAGATCCTTCAGCACACCCATCTGTTGGAGGTCGGCAATTTGGCGATCCTGATCTTCAACGTGGTTAACATAAGTCTCTATTTCAGTAAGTTTCTGCAAAAACAACAAGATATGACGTCAGACACAGGTGATCCTCAAAAACCATCAGGATAACCAACAGGGGCAGTGATCCTAACCTCGTTGACAGAATCAAGAAACTGCTGACGAATCAGGGGAAATCCTTGGAGATCCTCAGAAGTCTTCCTCTTCTTTCCCTTACCCCTAATGGGTAATTTAGGGGCTGAAGCAGAGGGACTAGCAGCAGGAGTCTTCTTCTTCGAAGACTTGACGTTGGCAAGATCATCAACCCCAAACAAGGAGGCAGACTTGGCGGACTTAGCAGATTTCCCAGCACCTACACAATCAAAACAAGATAAGTCTCCTAACTAATTTAATACTTTTGCATAGAACTTACTTTTTGGTAAGGATACTTACTTGACATTGTGGCAGATGCGGAGGATACTTCTTGTGAATCTTGGATGGTGACTTGAAAACTTCTGGTCTCAGGATCAAGCTTCTTGAAAGCTAAAACTCTCTCTCTTGCAGCAGGAGTTAACTTGAGATGAGTAACGGATATAGCTGAAAAAACACAAAAGACAAAAAAGACATTAGTGATCCTCATCATAAGAGACAAGTCTGATGGTGATCTTTCAAGGATCCTCTATCCTACCATGAGTAGCCCACTCCTTGGGCAGATCCTCCCCGTTAGGGATGGTATCTCTCCTAACAAAGAAGAATCGTCGCTTCTAGTTGGTATCATTTTTTGTGACCTTAAAAACAGGGTGATCCTCTCCAGCTTTCCGTTTCAACAAGTATCGACAGGAACCAAATGTGGTAAGATCATATAACTCGGCCAGCTCCGGCATCCCTAAGTCAATCCCCTCCTGCTCGATGATCCTCTCAAGGGTACACAGAACCCTCCAGATCATCGGCATGGCCTGGATATAGGACATACCGGTCAGAGAAAAGAAGGACTGGGTGAAGGCTGGAAAAGGGTATGAATATCCTATGGTAAACGGAGTTGCAGGAAAGGCCACCCAGGCGTCGGAAACGAAATCACTCAGAGCGGTGGGAGTAAAAGACTTGAAGACGGTATCCGCCAGAAAACAGTGACGGATCCTGTCAACATGAGCATCGGTAAAGCAACATCTCTCCGTAGGAGAGTCCTTAATGATCCCTTGGCTTTTCAGGGGACTGCTCTTCTCGTGATCCTTATGGGGAGAGTTTCGGAGCAACATCCTCACAGCAAAATAAAAACAGGGAGCAGAAAAACAGAGTAAGAGGAGGAAGAATGAAAAAGAAAAGAGAATACCTGATCTATCTTCGGTAGAAATTATAAAGGGAAGTTATATCGAACTTAAATGCAGAGTGATCCCAACCCTATCTCCTATTTATAATCATGATTTGCAGGGATGTCACTTCATTGACGTAATGATCACAACGGCTAGTCCGCTTATAACGGCTAGTTATCCGAGTAGTCCGTTGAAGATAAGATCAGAGCAAAATATAACTCGTTAATTTACAATAAACTCCTTATATTTTGGGGGCAATTGTTAGGGCTGGATTTTTATTATACATGATCCTTACACGTGATCCTAACCAGTGATCCTTGTTTCTTTGGCAGACAGTGATCCTCAGGAGGACTTCAGGATCAGGATCATGGACCATTACAGGATCCTCATGCTAACAGTTACCTTCGTTTAATACAATGATATTTTGCAGGAACATCTAGCAGGATACGCTCTTAGCATCATAATCAAGGGACGCGTTTTCACAATTATAGCACGAGCTAAATCAGAGATAGACGTTGCAAAGGATATGGAAACTTAGCTTGATTTAAGGGCGGCAATTTAGGCTAGATTGTTTATGTTTCTAAAGGGGTAATGAGCTGATTATTAGTCTTTTTACCTAAAATAGGTCACCTACACTTGTATAAATACCACTCTTCCTCATTTGGAAGAACACACGACAACACACAACACAACTCTCACACACTTAGACACTCGAAACTATAGTGATCCTTGTACTCAGCTCATTATCATCCGAAGTTGTAACTATATTTTTCTTATATTGAAGTTGGTGATCGGTAGTTGCCATCACCCGAGGTTTTTTATGCCGGAGATCATACATTGATCAAGGGCTTTTTCCTCGTATAAATCATTGTGTCTTTGCCTATCTCTCACAAAAGTGATCCTTTACTTTTATAATTAACCAAGCATCATACCCCGTTTACATAAAGTTTGGTTACATTATCCTTGTGTGATTTTTGACCAAAACAGTTTCCATATTTTCCATAACGTCCATCTTTGATTATGCATGTGCGAGATTATCGTGACAGATTCCTTGTTTACGTTGCTAAGACCGGATCCAACTCGTAATTCCTGCAAGATAATATTAAGTCCAAAGAGAACAGTCGTTAGTATGAGGATCCTTGGAATGATCCGTGATCCTGATCCTGGAGCTCCTCTGAGGATCACTATCTGCCAAAGAAACAAGGATCACTTATTAGGATCACATGTTAGGATCATATGTAAGGATCATAGGTCATAAAAATCCAGCCCTAACAATTGCCCCCAAAATATAAGGAGTATTTATGTGATATAAACGAGTTATATTTTGCTGAATCTTATCTCTAACTAACTCAACGGATATATAGCCGTTAAGGTGGAACTATCCGTTATGGTCTGACGTCATGGAGGTGACAACCCTGCACAATCATGATTATAAATAGAAATAGGGATAGGATCGAATGCATTTAAATTCAAAGCAACTCCCTTTATAACCGTATTCAGAAGATCAACCAGGTATTCTCCTTTTCATCTTCTTCTCTCTTGCTCTGTTTTTCTTCTTCTTCTATTCTTCTGTAAAAGATGTTGCTCCGGAACTCCCCCTGCAAGGATCCTAAGAAGAACAGCCCCTTAAAGGGTCAAGGGATCATCAAAGATTCCCCCTCCGAGAGGTGTTGCTTCACCGACCCTCAAATCGATAAAATCCGTCGTTGTTTCCCGGCGAAAACCCTTTTCAAGTCTTTTAGTCCTACCACTTTGAGTGATTTCATCTCTGAGACTTGGGTAGCTTTCCAGGTCACCCCTTTCTTGATAGGATATTCGTATCCTTTTCCTCAATTCACCCAATCTTTTTTCTCCCTTACCGGCATCTGCTATATCCAGGCTATGCCGATGATCTGGAGGGTGTTATACACCCTTGAAAGGATCATTGAGCAAGAGGGTATTGACCTCGGTATGGCGGAGTTGGGTGAGATGTATGATCTCACAACTTTTGGATCCCACCGATATTTGTTCAAGCGAAAAGCTGGAGAGGATCACCCTGTTTTCAAAGTGACCAAAACTGACACGAACTGGAAGCAACGATTCTTTTTTGTTAGGAGAGATTCCATCCCTAATGGGAAGGATTTGCCCAAGGAGTGGGTTACCCATGGTAGGATAGAGGATCCTGGAAGGATCATCATAGAACTTGTTCCTTAGGATAAGGATCACTAACATTTTCTTGTTTATTGTGCAGCTATATCCGTTGCTCATCTTAGGATGACTCCTGCTGCAAAAGAGAGACTCTTGGCCTTTAAGAAGCTTGATCCGGAGACAAGAACTTTCCAGGTTGCCACCCAGGATTCTCAAGAAGTATCCTCTGCCTCTGTCACAATGTCAAGTAAGTATCCTCATTTAAAAAGTAATTCTGTGTAGGATTCTCAAGTTTAATTAGAATACTTATCTTATTTTGGTTGTGTAGGTGCTGGAAAATCCTCTAAGTCTGCTTCAAAGTTCGGCATCGATGATCTTACCAATGTCAAATCCGCAAAGAAGAAGACTCCTGCTGCTAGCCCAACTGCTTCAGCCCCTAAAGCACCTATTAGGGGTAAAGGAAAGAAGAGAAAGGCCTCTGAGGATTTACAAGGTCTGCCCCTGCTCCGCCAACAGTTTCTGGACTACTTCAACGAGGTAAGGATCACTGCCCCTGTTTGTTATCCTGACAGTTTTGAGGATCACTTGTTTCTGACGTTATGCCTTGTTTTCCTTGCAGAAATTTGCTGAAATAGAGACTTATGTTGGCCACGTCGAGGATCAAGATCGCCAAATTGCTGACCTCCAACAGATGGGTGTGGTGAAGGATCTTAAGATAGCTGATCTTGAGAAGGAGCTCCGGGCCACCAAGGATAATGCTGCCAGGATGCTGATCAATTTTAATTATGAGAAGCATGAGATCACCCAGGATGCCAAGGTCTCTGCTGCAATAACCATGTATAAGATCCAGCTGCAGATGGCTATGGAGGCTTAGGATCCTGCCTTCGACAAAAGCACATGGGATGTAGAGGGTTGGAAGGCGAGGCTAGCAGAGCTTGAGGATGATGAAGAGGCTGAGGAGATCCCGATGCTTGAGGGTGGAGAGGCTGGCAAGGATCATGCTGGTGAGGCAAGTGGAGCTGGTGGTGATGGTGCAGCGAAGGATTGAGCTGCAGGATTGGGCGATGAAGGAAACTTCTAGACATAGCCGGAGCCCAATTTTTTTGTTTGGTGGTTGTGATGTTTTAAAACAATTATGGTCTGTATTTGAACAATAGTTTAGGGTTGAGGATCCAGGATCCTGTGAACAATAGGTAGGATTACAAACAGTGGAGGGATCCTCTGTTTGGGGGATGAAGCCATTGTGATCCTGCCGCCTTTTAATTTCCTGCATGCTATGACCGCACAAACAATGGACACCCTTTGCCAACCCATGTGGACGGGCCACGTTTTGCTGGTAGAAACGTGGGTTGGCAATTTTGACAACTTTGAAGGGTTTTAAACCTTTGTTAATAAAATAACTCTAATCTTTTTGGCTTATCTCGTATTGTTATCCTTTTAATTTCCAATTGTTTTGATACATGTTTGTTTGAGTAAGAAAAGTTGAGCAAATTATGTTTAAGAAATTTAGGATATGATCCTGGATCAAATATCCTATAATCGAAAATTTTCAAAGTAGTTTATTTTAAGGACCATAGGTTCAGTTGTCAAAGTCTAAGGGTTATTCAAATAGATAATGAATGAAATTGAAAATAATTAAGGATCATACCTGAGGATCCAAGTTAGGATCCTAACCTTTAATCAGGATAACCATAAATGAAACTTTAATGGATAATAAGGATTAAGGATCCTTAATTGTTTAACTTCGAAAACCTGAAAAATAGAACATAACTTGGGACTAAGCCAATATAAAAGATAAGTTAGTAACTGGGGACATGCCCAAAGGATCACTAGGGACAAGCCCGAAGGATAACTGGGGACAAGCCCGAAGGATAACTGGGGACAAGCCCAAGGATCGTATGTAAACTGGAGTATGGCCCTTACTGGCGACTATCCAAACTTAGTGGCATGAAAATGCCAAAACCTTAGCTAACGTGAAAACGTTAGAAACCTTAGGAACGGATGTATGGTACGTCTACCATTATACGTAGGATCCTAGGTATAGCCAGTGCGATGAGGTTATCAGCCCCTAAAGCGAGTACTGGTCCCAAAGACGTGAACTATACCAGGATCATCGTGCGCTACAGGCGAAAACTGGGGACAAGCCCAAGGATAACTGGGGACAAGCCCAAGGATCTGAGTTGCTTCTGAAGATTGTCAACATTATGCTGAGGATACCTGAACTTATCAGAACTCAAAATCTCGTGAGAGAAGGATGAAGGATACATGATCCTTATCCTTAAATAAGAAGATATGTAAATAAGAGTTCAAGCTTAGGACATTACCATAGTAAGGATCATTGATGCTTCAGGGATCCTTGAAGGATACTTCCAATGTAAGGATCACTCATGCCAGAAGGATCCTGCTTACATGAAATATTTTTTCAAGTGGACAGCATTCCAGGCTCTTGGTAACAGATTACCTTCCATGGTAAGCAATCTATATGCCCCCTTTCCAGCTTCGGCTTCGATCAAATAAGGGTCTTCCCATTTTGGTGCCAATTTCCCATCAGCGGGATTGGTGGTATTTTGGAATGCTTTTCTCAATACCATATCTCCAACTTGGAATTTCCTTATCCTGACATTTTTGTTGTAAGCACCAGCCATTCTTTGTTGGTAGCTAGCCATCCTTATCCTAGCCAGATCCCTGATTTCTTCAATAGTATCCAAGTCTTGAGCCAGGTTTGCATCATTCTCCTCAGGGTCACGGGTACTTGTTCTAGCAGTTGGAACCACCATTTCTGTTGGGATCACTGATTCTGCCCCAAATACCAAAGAGAAGGGTGTTTGACCAGTAGCATTCTTGGGGTTGTCCTATCAGCCCAAAGCACATAAGGCAATTCCTCTGCCCATTTCCCCTTCTTGGATCCAAGTTTCTTCTTCAGATTGTTGATGATGATCTTGTTGGATGATTCTGCTTGACCATTAGCTTGTGGGTGGACTGGTGTTGATGTTATCATCTTAATCCCCCAACTGTCACAAAAGTAAGTAGTCCTGCTCCCAATAAATTGGGAACCATTATCACATACAATTTCAGAAGGAATGCCAAATCTAGTTATAATGTTTCTCTTAATAAAGGATATAACTTCCTTCTCTCTGACTTGGGCAAAAGCTTCAGCCTCTATCCACTTGGAGAAGTAGTCAGTCATAGCAAGCATGAATACTTTTCCACCAGGTGCCTTAGGGAGCTTGCCAACTATATCCATCCCCCATCTCATGAATGGCCAAGAGGATGGTATAGGATGTAGAAATTCAGCCGGCTGATGAAGGATATTGCTGTGTCTTTGACAAGGATCACACTTCTTAGCATACTCCACAGCATCCCTTTTCATAGTTGGCCAGTAGTATCCTGTCCTTAAGATCCTTGAGAACAATGCCCTGCCCCCAGTGTGGTTTCCACAATCTCCTTCATGGAAGTCTTTTAACACTTCTTGAACTTCAGGATCCTCGATACATCTTAAATATGGTCCTGCAAGAGATCGCTTATATAGCACATTATTTAAGATTGTGAATTGAGATACCTTAATCCTGAAAGCCCTAGGATTTTCTCCCATAGGAATTTCCCCGTGTTGTAAGTATCTTATGATTGGTGAGATCCATGATCCTGAATAAGATTGAGTATCCTCACTAGGGATCATTGCAGTATCCTCTTCTATTTCCATGGCCACCTGATTTTCAATAGCAGGAGCCAGGATATGGATGATGGGGATACTTATATCCTCTAGGATCTTCAAAGATGATCCTAGGTTGGCCAATGCATCAGCTTCTGTATTTTCCTCCCTTGGTACCTGTGTTAAACTGAAAGAAACAAAGGAGATCTCCCATAGGAATTTCCCCGTGTTGTAAGTATCTTATGATTGGTGAGATCCATGATCCTGAATAAGATTGAGTATCCTCACTAGGGATCATTGCAGTATCCTCTTCTATTTCCATGGCCACCTGATTTTCAATAGCAGGAGCCAGGATATGGATGATGGGGATACTTATATCCTCTAGGATCTTCAAAGATGATCCTAGGTTGGCCAATGCATCAGCTTCTGTATTTTTCCTCCCTTGGTACCTGTGTTAAACTGAAAGAAACAAAGGAGAGTGCCAATTCTTTGACTATCTCTAAATATTTGGTTAGTTTTTCACCTTTAACAGCATAGGATCCATTGAAGTGATTAGTGATTAACAATGAGTCCACGTATACCACAAGATACCTGATCCCATATGTTTAGCAATTTGCAACCAGCGATTAAGGCTTCATATTCAGCCTCATTGTTAGTGGCTTGGAATTCACAAGCTATGGAATGGGGTATTATGTCCCCCTGTGGCGATTTTAGTAGTATACCAAGTCCCGTGCCTTTAACATTTGAGGATCCGTCAGTATGTAGTATCCAAGGATCCTTAGTTTCATCTAGCTGTTGGACTTCCAATTCGGCTTCCTTTTGTAAATCACTACTGAAATCAGCCACAAAGTCTGCTAATGCTTGGGA